>NC_090203.1:7740000-7857500 GCF_033026475.1 Channa argus | reverse complement strand
GTCAAACTTCTTACCAAAATAAGATGGCCAGACGTGTAATTGTTTTTCAGTGTGTTAAAACCCCAAAGGACAGCACTGCCGGTTTGAGCTTCAGCCTTTTAATGAGGGAAGTCAGTGGGGAAATCATCACATCTACAAATGTGTCACACACACACACACACACACACACACACACACACACACACACACACACACACACACACACACACACACACACACACACACACACACTACTTACAAATGCAGTGGGACTGAGATGTGTCATTTTTAATGTTTTGCATAACAGTTTTTAGTGTTCCTCAAAATTACCAAGATCATTTTAAAAACTATTTTGTGCAAGTTAAGTCTCATGTTAAGGAGACTGTTTATTTTCAAGACGATGCATCACAGGATTTAGACTCTAACTTGATATTGGTATGTCTGTGAATGTGTTAAAAGAAGCCATCTTTTTTACAAATGTACATCTCAGCACGTTTTTGAACAAACAGACTGCACCAAAAATGTCAAAAACTTCTCATAAACTTTGGATAACCAACTCGAAATTTGTTTTTAAAAAGCAGACGCAGAGTAATATGAGCTCACTCGATCTCCAGTCCTTTACATGTTTGTAGCCAGGATGACCATGAAAATCAAACATGTCCTATAGCTTAAAAAAACTGGCCTAGTTAAAGCTTTTTTTAAGGGGGAGCAGGCAGAGCAGGCAGGACATCTGAGAAATCCCACAGAAAAAAACCCAAGTATTCAGTTTGGTGATTGGTTCTTTTCCTGGAGCTGTTCCCATCCACTGTAATTTGCCAGAATCCCATCTGGGTTTGATTCCCTCTCACACTATGTTACCTAACTGAAAAGAATTGTTTCCCAGAGATGGGATTCACTTAAGGTACATACAAATGATTAAAAAAGGAATTTATTTGCATCGGCTGTAATGCAATTACGCAACCTTCTCATAAATCGCCTATTATTCCTTATTCCAGGACTGTTTCCAGACCAGTATGTAATAATTTGTTTCCTCCATAATTAACATAATGTTAGGTAAGTTTGGATGTTAAATTATCGATTTTTCATGGTTTGCCTGATTTAAGAATTGTGCTGGTTTACAGGGCATATGAAATAGCTGAGGTCATGAGAAACTGTAATTGCAATATCTCTGGTGGCTGTATTACACAGTTATCTGTTGTCAGTCCAAACTAAAATAGAAGATAAGATATTATGTGTTTTGTCATTTCAGCTTGGATTGCTTGGATTTGTGTGAATGCAGAAGGTCAGTTTGTGCATTTTTAGCTTTATTGTTAAAAATAATTTAAAAATGAAGTTCTACTGCAGTCAAATTCAAACCATTTCTAATCTTAAGTTATACCTGCACTCTGTGGCCATCCTCGAATTTGGACGAGCCCCGTGGTGGATAGAAAGGGCCCAACTTGTTTTTTGTTTTTTTAAGCCGATGACAGTCCACCAAGTCTTTCATAACACACCCTCTAAACCATTTTGTTGATGGATGTCACTTGGGGAATTCTAGGTAAAATGTCCATAAGAACATAATCTTATCTTCTGTCTGTCTGCCACAATTTATAGGAATTCTCCCCGATGCCAGCAAATGTTTAGATAATAGCATTAAATGAAGACTGGTTTGATTTTGTGCTTCACATATTGACTGAATATTTTCACTTTTCTCTAACTTGCAACGAAACCGTTTTTATTTAAAAAGTAGAGAACATGTGGATGTGCTTTTGTAACGTGTAATGTGTTTGAACCATGGATTCAATTTAAGGGTGTTTGGGAGCCACACCAATAATTGTTTGCATGTTTGTTTTCTGAGCCTTTGTTGTAGAATATTATGGTAAACTGCAAATCAAGTTTCTCAAGATTAAAAAAGTGACTTTTCAGTCCCAGTTCCCAGCATTTTACCAATTGGAAGGCCTTTAAAAACAGGTTTGGTTTATATTGTTTTAATTGAGGGCTTTTGGGCAAATGTGACAGATTCTTCTATTCATTTGCATATCTGTGTGATCCTTCCTTTAAAAAAAGTATGTTATGCATTATTTCAGGGTCATGGTTTTGGCAATTTGCAATCCCAAAAACTGCTTATTTTTCTTATTATGGTCCTTCTGATCCATATGTGATGATGATTCATTGATTGGGTATCACTCCGTTCTTCTACATAAATAAAAAACATTTTCAGATACTGTAGCTTTTGCCATTCATCATTCTAAATTCCTAATTTTAAAATCCCGTCGTACACTTTAGTGAAATTAGATCCAGAATATGACAATTGACAAGACAAACCACCTCAACTAGGACATGTGCCGACATTGACCTTTTTTTCCACTCACTCTATGGTCAGTTTTTCTGTGGGTCATTGTCATGTTGAAACATGAACCTATGAGAGAGGAGTATGTGAAAGAAGTCCAGTTGACATTATTCAATCTTTGAACCTTCTTCCCATCTTCAGCTTTGTGGCAAAGGTCAGCAGGTTTTCCAGAAGAATTTAATAGTACTTTACTCCGTCTCCTCTCACCTCTGTTTTGACAAGTGCCCAGGTCCTGCTGAAGCGAACATCCCCACAGGAGGATGCTACCGCCTCCGTACTTCGCTATAGGTATGGTGTTTTTTGGATTGTGACTTCCTTTCTTAAAAACCCTCCTATACAAGCCAGAATTCTGGATCACCTGTGATATTGTGGTCATGTGCATGTGCAAGCAATGAGTCTTTGCCGTAAAGGTCTATTACTCAAAGTTGTCAATGGCCTTTCTGACCTATATTTTTCCTTGTTCTCCATCTTGTTTGGATGGACAGCCCGACCTGGGTAGAGTGCTGGTGGTTCCCAAGACAGTAATGGAGTTCACATGCTGAAATTATGCTAAATTAGAAAAGTTAATAACATCATTATTGTCAATCATTTTGTTTAGTTTGTAGCTATTCACTTATCATAGTAAGCCATGATGTACCTCCTTAGGAATCAGGAAGTAATTTATTCCTCTTCCTTGAATGGAGCTCAGTAGTCCGTTAGATTGGAATGTACAATATACTGTGGGTTTTATGTACCGTAAAGTATTCACCTCCTTTCGAAGTTTTAGATTATTTTTTTACAATATTGAATCATAGTTCATTGAAATTGTCGTATTTTACTGATGAGTTCAGCTGTTGTCAAAGGGGATATTCAGTAACTTGGAATTGTTTCTAAGTGTTCTTTTGTCTTCACGGTGTAGTTATTAGTCAGGACACTGATTCACCAGTAACCGGACCTGCCAGACACGTTTGTTTTTTATTAAAAATCCATTAAACAAATTCACTGCTGTCCAGTAATCTCAGATCAGCTGATTGTGACTTTTGAAACCAACTGGGTGCATCAGTGTTGACATACATGAGCAACTGTAAAAGTGATGAATTCCTATGCAGTCAATTATTTTCTGTTTTGCACAATTGAATGCAAATTTGCATCTCCTTACTTGGAGCTTTTTGATTGTTGGTGTGAGGCCTTGCAGACCTCTGATATCGGGCTGCATTATCAGTGCCTGATGGAGACATGCTCTATAGCCCCAAAACATCAGCGCCTCCACCATGTTCGACTGTAGAAATGGTGTTTGTTTTTTTTATGACCCAATAACTCGACCTTCCTCCATCAGACCCAATGACTGTTCATATGCTTCATAGCAAACTCCAAAAATACTGTCTCATGTCTGGAAGTAAGCAATGGCTTCCTGCATTCTTTTCTCCCAAACAATCCAGAATTGTGCAGACTAAGCTTGACTGTGGGGGTTGTTGACTTCTCTCGCAGTTGCCAGTTTATTTTAGATTCTTACATCGCTGTCCTACAAGTATCCTAGCATCTCTTTCAGTTACTTGTCTTGGTCTAGTCCCTGTTTCTTCCATTTCGGAATTCTGGTCTTTACAGTTGGTACTAGTATCCCTAAACCCTTTGAAATATTTTATAGCCCCCTCCAGCTTTGTGAAGGTTTACCAAGTCCAATTTAACAGACCTGGTTTCCCTCATCAAACATTAAGTGTAAAAAATTGTTAAGTTAATTATCAAGAGAGAGTTTATCTAGGTGGATGTAAACATTTGCACTGATATAGTAAAATAATAAAAACTATAATATTCATGATGAACATTTTTATTAGCTGAATGTGTATTAAATATTTTGTTGACTAAAATAAACATAATAAAACATAGTAAACTTTTCCACTCTTTTAAACTAATTTTAATTGTTTTATAGTCAATTTTGTTTTGTTAGCTTTTATTTTTTTTAAAAGCCAAATTAAATACATTTCAGTATTGTAAAGTGTGTGTGTATGTGTGTGTGTGTGTGTGTGTGTGGTAACAACATATCTTTATTTGCTGTTTTCTCTTCTGGAGAAAATAGGAGAATTTGCATGCCATTCTGCTTTTTCACACTGCACCTGGAAGGCAGACCAGCTTGTGACTGAGATCACTGAGAATGTGGACGCTGTGCTGATCCAGCCCACCTGTTTTTTCCCATGGGCCCAGGGTTATCATGAAAATTGGTTGGTTAGGCTTCCTCTGTGGTTGTGTCTCTGTGTCTCTGGTGTTTTGGTTTGAGTGCAAGGTGTTTTCGAAATGAGTCAGATGGGTGAATTGTCGTACCTGTTGTTGGAAATGAATTTCAAAAAACAGTAGTGACAAAAGGTGAGCAAGAAGGGACTTTTACTTCTCAGGGAAACATTTCCATTTCCTTTTGTCCTTTCAGCTTATCCTGTGAGTGCAGTGTCACCACAGCAGCTAATTTGTCCGCATGTTGATTTGGCCCAGTTTTTATGCCGGATGCCCTTCCTGAATCAACCCTGCCCGACTTCTACCGGGCTTGGGACTGGCACTGCACTGCTGGGGATGGGCTGTTGGGGCTTCAGTGTCTTGCCCAGAGACACTTCGGCATGTGGTCGGGAAGAGCGGGGCGCGACCCATATGGTCAGTAGGGAGTCAGCATTGCGCCCCTATTTCCAGTCCCTTTTACTTATGGAAAAAACCAGCTCCACCAGAAAGATCTGAAGCCCCTTATGCTTCAACCCAAAAACAGATTGGTTTGTGGCCCTCTTACCTTAGTAGTTTAACAAGTGAAACTTTTCTACATTCAGCTGCACAGTGCATTAGCTTCAGCTGCTGTTCAGAAAATGTTCTTCTCTTTTCATTGAAAAGTTTCTGTGATTGCCAAAAAAAAAAGAAAAAAAAAAAAAAGATTATACCCGTTCGAAGCAGAGCCAGGGAAAAATGGTTTGGTCTGAATAGAACCACTGTTCTGCTCTGTTTTGTCCTGCTAGTCTCCTTTGCAGGGCTCACGGATGCTGGATCCAGAGCTACTTTTGTGGCTTTTGGTCCTGCTCCAAAGTTCAGCTTAGCAGCATTTCCCCATTTTCCCCCTCTGTCTGTCTGATGTGTGCTGCAGACACTCATTTTTACATGTAATGCAAACAGCAGCCATATTGTCACAGATGTTCCATAATTTTCTCACTCATGTTGAATCTTTAAAATTACAGGCACTTTTTTTTTTCTACCCAGCGGCCACAGTCACAGTTTCCTCTTTGCTTCAGCTGAGACAAGTGACTGTTGAGGGGTAAAAGGACAGAAAGTGAGCCGTCTGCCAGCATCACATCCAATGCTGTAGGACTCGGAAAGCATTAGTACTTTCAGGAATAGCAATGGCGACACACTACACCTTTGTAGACCCGCACGGAACTCCAAAATTGTTCCTCTCATAAACAACATACAGCTCCTAAGGCTGAAATAAATAACAGGTTCATTAGAAGGGCATAACCTTGACCTCTGTTAAAATTGTCTCGCCCCTGCACCTATTAAATATTTTCCCAAGGCCTTAAAGCAACTCGGCTAACTGCTTTTCATAGGTGCCATAAGAAAACATTATTTCAGTCATTCTATAGCAGTCTACACGTTCTCATTTTCAAATATTACAGAAGTGTTGTGTGAAATGCATGTTTGGACATCTGCTACCAGCCCTGTTCAACTCGATCTTGCTATTAATTCAGTAAATGTGGCTAGAGAGAACTGGTTTTGTTAAGATTGATGTGATTTTGGTCTTCCTCCAGTCTTGAAACTTGTACGTGTTTCCCCCCTGTCCCAATAAAACCGTAGTTGTTGCATAAGTTGGACACCTTCTTGGTGTCCATACAAGCATTACGCATGACCAGTCTTTGTGAAATGGCTTTTTATGATCACACAGTGTGCAGAGATGCTTGACTTTCCTGGGGAATGCTAAAATAAGGAAGTACCCTGGCAGTCCAGATCCTCCAGATCTCAATTCCCATCCAAGTGTTCTCAATCAGACTTTTTTTTTTCATCTTCCCACAGCTCCCACAGTCTACTGAGATCGTCCTTTTTTATTTTTTTTTATTTTTTGCAGATTGTTGATTTAGTGCCGTTTTCACACCAGATGAAGAACACATGTAGAGAACGTTTGGTTCTGGTCTGATTTCCAGGTCATTTTTTAACGGAAAAGGAAAAACGCAGGACAATTCTTTTTTGTGCAGAAGTGAGCAATAACTGTCGTTCATCTTTAGTAGAGCATAAACATCCGTTTATCATTAGTATTTGGACAGCTTCCCAAGAAACACACCAGGGTGCCAAATAAATGTCTGCATCATGCACTTGACAAAGCACTCCTGACTTTGATGTATGATGCCATGTTGTTCTATCACTAGGTAACGACTGGCTTCGCTCTAAATAACACAAATTTTATCTCTTCTCTGAGCCTGTAAAATGCTTCGCGCTGGCCTCAGCTTCTTTTCTGCATGTCATCGAGTGTTGGAGCATCATATACTCATGGGAACACAGTGTGTTCTTTCTTCTGATCCACCGAAATGTGCATCATCATCACAAAGAAGGTTGACAAACATTTTGCACTGTCCCCATTAGCAAAGTGAAGCATCATTTTTAAGTCTTATTATATTGCAACAAACGTCTTACAGAATGCACTTATTAACTGTTGTCCAGTGTTATGAACCTATAGCGTGTGTGTGTGTGTGTGTAGTTATGGTAACGTCTACAAGCGGCAGTTCCTGGCTCACTGCAGCATTGCTTGGCTGTGCAACCTGTTTTTGGATCGGAGTTATGAAAGTTCTAGAATTCAATCAAGGCCAAAGCAGTTTTAAAGTAACCAGGACCAGCTTGGTCTCCTCCATGCCAGCCTGTCTGCATTATTCATGCCAACTTTAGGCAACTGTTTCCTTGTTTGGTAATATCAGGGGGAACAGAAAAGCCTTCTGCAGGATGTTTTAAACTCAAACAGTCTGGAGCTAGTTGGTGCGATTAGGCAAGATGCAACCCGGCATTATTTCCCATAGCACTTTGCTTTGATGTTTTCTCCTTGGCTTTGATTTTTGCTCTACCATGTACCTCACACTTTGCATCAAAGTGTCTGTAGTAAATGTAGTTGACTAAGTACAAGTCCAAAGGATCACATGTGGTGGGGCAGGAGAGACACACAAAATTTGAGTAGACAGAACTGAACAAATGGATACGTTCAGGTGAGAAACCTGCTCTGGGGCCAGGCTGAAGCTTCTGCACAGGCCTTTTAGTACTTTACTTTAATGCGATATGAGGGTACAGGCATTACTTTATGGAGATGGAGACCAATCTTGTGGCCCCAAGACTCATGGGTGCAGTAGGTGTCCTGCAGGCAGCTGCTGTTTATTTTGAATTAGTGCAGGCTGGAGAGAACGGAAGCAGTGGATTACTGCAAATTTCACTGAAAAAACAAAACAAAAGTTTGGTCAGAGCCGAGGAGACACGAATCTGCAGTGTGCAAAAAATGAATCATTGCCTGAGGTTAAGTGATTTACTTTCTGCACAAGTGATGAGCCATTGTCCTGTTCTTTAGATGTGCACCCTGTGATTATGGTTGGGTGATTATGCAGCCCGTATGGTCTCAATATGGTTGTGACAGCAAGAGACTTGGTGTTTGTCCTGAGTTCACATGTGTTCTTAGTTCTTATTTCAGCCTCAAACTGTGTAACTTATTTGGATTTCCTCCTTTTTTTTCCCCATACCTGAACACAGACGTGCTTGTGTGTGGATTTGCATAGCGAAATCCCCTAGTGAGTAGGGAATTCCCATTTCATCAATTTTTTAGGTTGAATATCAACTGCTCTCCACGTGAAATGGTTATAGGGTTTACATTTGAGATGCCTAAATATGATGCTGTTTAACAAACCAATTTTATTTAAAAAAAAAATGTTCTGTGTAAAAGGATAATATAGGTCAGTGGTGGACACCTCCAGACACCATCAGTCATCTGCAGGAAAATGCTCAGCCATGTCACACCTAGCAGCTCTAAACAAAAGACCCAGACAGCTGACACTGCTGGTGAGCTGGATTAGTCTCACATGTGAGAAAGAGAGCAAGAAACTAAAAAGAGGGACGAGCACAGTGATGAACAAGAGGGGGACTTTCCACTTCTCAGAGTGAGAACCAGCTGGGTCTGAGTTCCCCAATGGGGAAAAACAAGAAAATGTTGAATAAATCAGGAGAATGCTTAGTTTATTTACAGATTAGTGAAAAAGGTTTAAAGTATAGATTTAGGTAGGTAGGTTAGGATACCATGCTCCCATCTTAATACGCAAGATAATTCAGTATTAGGTGTGTTGGAGCAACAGGGTTACATTTGTTACCACTACTGTTCAGAAGCTGCTGGAGATTCGTACTTGCAGGTCCACTTTCCACCAAACTTATATCAGTCTCACAGCAGCACAGCTGCTTATAGTTTCCTATGTTTTCCAAAGAGCTTAGTTTGGAAAAATCAAATAAATCGATATCAATAAGCTTCTAGAGTCCTTAATCATTTCCCCCTTAATGCAGCAAATTACACTTAACTTTTACAGCAAAAGAACCGTGAGCGTAACTTACAGTAATATTTATCTTCTATGTGTTCTAATTCTTGTAGTTTTTTTTTTTTTTTTTTTTTAATCTAGGTGAAATATTTTTATGCCTCTGCACTGCCAAAAGCTGTGTCTGGAGGTATTATGTTTTTGGGTAGTCTGTCCATCTGCACGTCCCGTTCTCGTGAACACGGCAGCTCAGGAATGCCTTGAGGGGATTTCTTGATCTTTGGAGCAGCCAAACATTACAGGAGAATAAGAATGATGGTCAGGAAAAATTGGGTTGCAGTCAACCTTGAGTGTTCAGAAGTCAAAAGCAGGTGTTTTGGTTTTTTCCCTAGCATCAGAGAGAATACTCAGCTAGTGTTTTACGACTATTTGTGGAAATTTTCATTTTCAGTTCCTTTTTTCAGTAACCTTTTCATCTAAACTGGGTTAATCTTTGTCCAAATGTTGTTTATCAGCTTCCCACTGCTCAAAAGAGCTCATTCTTACAGCAACGACAACTCAGGGCCGCTGTCGCTGGGCACTTGGTAGTTGCAGCCCCCCTCCCTCACTCTCTGCTCACCAGGGTCCCAGGCGGCTGTTCTTGTGTGTCATGCAAACAAACTCATGACACACACACACACACACACACACACACAGAATTGTGGGAATGCAAAAACAAACTCACCCACAGCCTCAGTGATGTATGTTTTTCCTAGCTGACACACAATGACCCACACACACACACACACACTTATTAACCCCTTGACAATAAATTAATGCCGTCTTTAAATAGAAATCCCTTTTGTGTAGGTTCTCCCTACAAACATAAATGAGGGAAAGCAAGATTTAGTGCCTTAGCAACAGGTACTAAATTGATTGCTATGAGTTGAGTCATTATTTTCAAACATTTTTTATGTTCTTATGTTTTTTTTTGTTTGTTTTTTTTAATAAATAGGGGTCATAACTATTGTGGAGCAGAAAATGTGAGTAACCGCAGTCTAATTCCAAAGGTACTAAATTTGAGAAAATACCATAACTTTAAATCAGATGGACAGAAATTCCCGATGGTTTTAAAAAGAAAAAGTTAGTCCGCGTGGCTTCATGTCATTGCTCCCCTGGTTGTGATGATCCACAGTTTCCCAGCAACCGCGACACATGTTAGTGGAGTGACGCTATACAGTACTTCACAGAGACACTAGACGTACATGTTGTGATAGGAGACTGACCTCTATGAGCCGGTGCTAACAGAGGCCGACACCGGTGAGGATCTGCTTTTTACTTTACACTTACAGGGCCTCTTCTTTTGCTCCATATGAACATCCCCCCTGGACTCCTCTCTCTTTTAGAACAAAAAGATTACGGAGCAATCCAAAAGGCCCTCGCTGTGTCTGGCAGCGAGCACGCTACAGGGATTAATTCTCAGTTATCGCATGAACTGAAAATAACCAAGCCTGCAAGCTTGCAAAATTGAAGCTGCATGTCCTCTGTGTGCTGATTGGCAGTGATGCTGTAAAACTGTCAGCTCCCACATTAAGAGACAACAGATATTTGAAATTAAACCTGTGTCGCTGTCTAAATGTGAAACCTCTGGGGTGTAGTTTACTGCTTTTTAGCCACCATCACTGGTTTGTGCACTACTTTAGTTCAGACTGAAATATCGTTGTGAATATTGGATGGACATTTTACACATGTACGTAATCCGCAGAGGATGAGGCATAATCGGGAATCCACTGGTGTTTCGGGTTTTTTTTTTTTTCTTATACGTGTCTTGACAGCTATTTGCTTTCCTCGCATGAAATTTTCAACAGACATTTATGATTTTCCACAGAAATAAGTCTCGGGTTCCCCTCTAGTGCCTCTACTGGGGAGGCGTCAAGGGGTCGACATCTGTGCTTTGGGGAAATAGTCTTTCAATTTTAAAAATGCTGTACTTAAGTAAGATTTGAGGTACTTGAACTTTACATGACACCACATTAACAGCTTGAGTAGCTAATTTTCAGATGCAGGTTCTCTATTAAGATGTGCACATTCATGTTATCAACCGCATTAAGATCAGTAGTTTTTAAAGTTTGTTGTTTTATGGAGTATATTTTTAGGCAACTAATTGCATTTTTACTTGGGTAGTGAGTTTGTGCACTTCTGCTGTATTGGACTGACTGGCATAATATTTTTTTAAAAGATGTTCACGTTTCTCCTCAGGCTTAAGGCTCTTAGGCTGTTCAGCTACCTGATCTGCAAGCACACATCTCGTTTGTTCAAAACCAAATAATAATTCTGAGCATTCTTATCATCTACATATCTTTTTTTTCTTCTTTGTTTTCTTTTCATTCGATTTGTATAATTAGCAGTAAGTAGAACATTTATCTGTTTCTCGTATATAATGCAAAGTTTGTCATCATGCAGATCCAATGTGTTTGTTAGCAACACAGTAATTCACGCCTACATTTTGTTACTAGCTGCTAACAGAAGAATCTCGGTACCAGTCAGCCATCAAGCAGATGCACCAATAAAGCAAATGCCTACTTGTCCAATAAATCTGTTCCCACGTTCTCTAAGCCTTTTTTTATGTGCATGCTCTCAGCTCTCAGCTCACAATAATGTGGATGCATTATTAAATCCTGACCAATAAGGTCAGGCTGCTAAAGGTCTCGAGGTTTGGTTAAATATCATACACTCAAGCAGGACGTCATCAAAGAGTGTCGCTATCCGACAGGTTGTGACAATGATCCAGCAGCTGCTCCTTGTCCCCAGCAACCACTCCTGATAGGATGTTGGGCCTTGAGTTATCTTTGCAGCCTCGGATGGCAGTTCTTTGGTGTCGAGGCCCTGTAGGGGTATAATGTGGTTCTCTAAATCTTGCCATTTCCCATTGGAATAGCTCCCTGCTCCGACAGGGATCAAGACGCAGGCTTGCTGTGAGTGCTGGCTGTGCTGTGGCCTCTCATTAATGTACCGCCATCTGAGAGCAGCTGTGTGAACAGAGCTTGTTGCTGAGCAGATAAAGACAGTTCAGTGACACAGGGATAAGGCGTGAGCATTAACACTAAACAGAGTTGGGACTTGTTGTGCTTTGATACTTGCGATGTACTGTAACAGCAGTGGTCTTATCTGGAGTGGGACTCTGAGGTGTGACCCAGTTCTGACCCATCTATCTTATTTAAAATGAGATCTGGGCAGGCACTCTTGCCTCTCTGAAACATTTGCTTCATCAAGTCCTGAGTTTCTATGACCCACAGTTGGCTGGCTGGCTGCATATTTAAAGCTTTAACACAAAGCAAAAAATAATAAAGTACATTAACAAGAAGCTATTTGTCCTCAGCCAGTGAGTGGAGTAAGAATAGAGTCATAGTGACCCATTGGCGCACTTGTGGGCTGAGATAATACACCCATCAACCAAAGGGACATGAACACTGGGGGTAGCTCCCTTCCTGCCAGCTGGGCTATTCCGAATGACCGTTAATACCTTAACGGGCAGAAAGCCCCTTTTTATTTAACGAAAAGCTCGTGGCTTTTGGTTCACCCTCGGCTTTATCAAGTTCTACATTTTTTTTCCCACCCCTCATTCTGTAGAAATTTATTCAGAAACTTGGCACCACTCCCCCTGTAACTGTGCACTCCCTCGCTGACACCTCCCTAAAAATAGTACCCACTAATCTTCAAGTCCCTGCTGAGAAGTACTACATGTTACCAGGGACTGACTAGCAGATCAAATTTTGACTTTGAGCGAGTGATTTTCTTTTTTTAATAAAATGACGTATTTATAACATAGACATTTAGATTTGTACTCTGCAATTGCAATGTTGCAATTTTTTTTTTAATCAAACTTAAGAGCAGGCACGAATCCAGACAAATTCAACATGTCCACTCCATGCTGAGGTGCTGCACCCTCTGGTGGGGCTGATGAATACAGCTTTTAACAGCACACTCTTTGTGTAACTGCAGTAGCAACACATTAATAAGATCACGTTGTCTAACTTATACTTATGTTGTAGGGCTTCACATCTTACTCAAGGAAGCTTGAGAAGCCAAATGTTTTGTTAAAAGCAAAACAGCATTTAGGCAGCTGTGCAGACATAACTTGGAAATGAAGTTGGCGTTTCAACAAAAGCTTGGTTTGTCAGAAAGTGGCTGATCATTTGTACAAACCAAAGCATTGTAAGATTAACAGTTTCCAATTAGTGTCATGTTTGTGAGCATTTTTAAAAAAAATTACTTTTTTTTTTTTTTTTTTTTTTACTTAAAAGTTGTCTCATGCATGCAGCACGATGGGTCTTGGCCTTTTCGATCAGTTTCCTTTTGTTTAGAAACAATTTAAATGTAAATCTCTAAAAGCTTGGTAGTTGAGTTTGCATGCATTTCTCAGACTTTTGCACATGCCGTTGCACTGGACTACATCAGATCAGATCTACTGTAGTGTAACCCACTGGGATGTAGGGAGCCGTCTGTGCCTCACAGGTTCTATTTCATAAGAGGGCTATAAGTCATTTAAATCACATACTGTAAGTTTTACATGATGATCGGTGTGGCATGTCTTAGCATTTGGAAGAAGGGGACATTAATCATATTATAGGGCCCTTCAGCTGCCTAGAATGCTGCCAGGCTTCGCATTGGGCACCAGGATATAGTGAAAAGGGGGGGCCAACAGATGCAGCGGCATGTACCCCCCATAGGGATTTTGTAAAAGGAGACCCAAACTGAAGTGGGCCACTGAGCCAACTTGCATGCTTTGAACATCAGCTGTAGGACCCTCTGGTACTACCTCTAAATCTGTTCCCCTGTGGTTAGCGTGCAGTCCATTTTTCACAGCTTTCAGTGGGAATGGGTATTTCCCCTGGAAAGTCAAAATACTACTGAGCCCCAGCAGTAAACGAGTAGAACAAACTAAAAAACGTTTCCAAATTGCGAAATTAATAACAAATGATCGATTTCTATGCCTGTTTCAGATTAATGAACCAGAGACTGTTTAACTCGGAGATTCAACTCTGAATTCAGAACATGTGTCGTTTTCTCTTCTCCTAAATGATTCCTAAATGCATCAAATCCTTATTTAATCAGGGCAAATCGATGATGAAACCACAGATTGGACAGCTTGTCTTTAATAAGACTTAAAGATTCTCCCACATCAATATGTATTTATAGCATTTACACACACCAGCATTCCAATCAATACATATCAGTCCATGGAATCTCAATTCAAATGCGCAAAAATAGAGTCATGCTTACATGTGTGAAAACTGGGGGTAAATCCCAATTTACAAGGATTTGACCTTAGATAACCTCCAGTTTCGTAACGGTGAAGGTTGTACCCTCCTTAATACATCCAGTTCTGCATACAATCAATCATAGTTGAGTTTTGCCTATGAACAGAAAGTATGTTTACACACAGAAGCCATTGCATGTCAAGTTTTAAAATTTTCCAAATCTTTTAAATGAACTTCACAGAAAAAAAAAACCTGTTACAAGTAGCTTTTTACAAATCAGGATGTTTAAGATCTGGGTTTTATTTAGAAGGCCTAATCACACAGAGTAGTATAAAACGACTCCCTTTCAACTTTAATCTACACACTGTCCTCCTTTTACACGCTAAGTTCATTTACATTATTCACAAAAAATGTACCCAGTCTTTTAAATTCCTCTCAGTTAAATAACTAAAGAACAAGGACAACATTTATTTTTTAGCTTATCATAATAATTACTCATCTGTACTGTAATGTACAAAGGATGATGCTGTTGAGTATTAAGGTGCATGGAAATCAGTGCCCCAAAGATCCTTACGAACATTTACACTGTTGCACCAGTGATGCATGCAGCAACACCTTTTATCTTGCTTTGTCTTTAGCGTTGTGTCATCTTCTGTGGCCTGCTTTGTCTTAGGAGAGAAGTGTGTTTGCTTTGAGGAGCTTAGGGAGTTGTTGATTGGCACAGGTCACGAGGTTCACCCCCGTGTGAGCGTTGGCAGGGTCTGGCAAAGTTGGTGGTCTAAGGCGACGAGCATGTCAACACTGGCTCACAGCACCTCTGATGGAGACAGTGCAAAGGGATAAGGGTCATAAAGAGCAGCAGCCATACAACGTTAATCATCACATGCTAACTGGCAAAACCAGTGTCCAGTTGTAGCCAAACAAAAGCGTCGACCTGATAACGATGGTCTGAAAACCTCTTGACCCAGTGACAATACTAATGCAAAAAGACCCTGAACAAGTTGCAGGAGGCATGAATCCATAAATCCCCGTCTTGTTTACGTAAGGGAAATGAGATGGCAGTGAGAGTCAAGTGGAGGACATTTTATAGTCAAATGCAGCAGAGAGCTATAAATGAAACAAGCCCTGATTGATATTATCACTGAATAATTTGACTGACAACACCACATGTTAGGGTTATACTCAATAGCATTAACATTCAAATAAACCCTCAAAGTATGAATCATAAAAATTGGCCTCAGTCTAGCATATTATTACCGATTATAGCCCTCAGCCTAAGTTCTGCCAGCTCAAGTGTCCCGATTTACAAGAATGAAAGTGAGAAGAGAGAATGTACTTTTTATAGGACTGGGTTAATAGTAAGAGGTGCTATGAAGATGATGGAGAAAATACTAATTAAAATATTATGTAATGAAGGCATTAGGGCCAGCAAAGGTCCTCTTTGTTTTAAACAGTATTTATGACCGCTGACTTGTCTTCAGGCTAAAAGGTGAAGGTTAAGATCTGGGAGGAATGGAGGAGTAGGTTGCCGCTGACGTTGCTGTTAGGACTGAGTTGATTAAGGGGGGATACAGTGCTTAATTGCATTGGAGTCCTGTTTCTAACCCCTGGCAGCAAAGCTATGTGGATAGGGTCTCCTCCTCGCCTCGGTCATTCTTGGAATTCCTCACTGGGTGCAAGCTCAAGTCAGTGGGGCTGCTGCATAAAAGCTGTCATCAGTATAAAGATACCCTGCTTCTCTACACTATTTCTTCCTTATCCCACCTCCACCCCTTTGAAAGTGTAAGTGGAGTCCCCATGCTGCACCATCTTCTCTTCTGGGTGTACAGACCTGCACGTAAGATGAAATCGAGGTTCAGGAAAATAGCACTGACCATGGTACCTCGTACTGGAGCCTTTTTGTGGGTAATGTTAACTTGGCCAGGTCTAAAGCCAGCTCAGTGCATATGAGGACACAAGATAGTAAAAAATAAGTCATGACACTGTCTGCAAAACAATAAATCCATTAATAACCAGTTCTCAGATATTTGGCTTCTAACATAAAGCAGACTGCCTCTAATTGGGTTTCTTGGATTGTAGTCATTTATAAACAAGTAAACATGATTTTGTAAATTTCTTATGGCGAGTGACCAATGTTTCTCTAGATCACACTAATAGTGTTATAATCGTACCTATTCCCCACTTCGGTGGTTCACTTTGAGTTTTAGAATCAGGGATCAGATCAGAAGTTCCTGACTGAACATTTTATCATAGCCAAGTTGGTGTGCTTATTTTTCATATTTCTTTTATATTTTCATTGTTCATTTAAGCTTTCTTTAGGTATTCACATGATATAGAGTGATTTCTCACGTGTGCTGTAAATTAGTTTGTAACTCTGTACCTGCTACATGCTGAGGCTTCAGTGGCCCTGCCTTTTTCATGAAGGACTCCTCACTTTCAAAAGAGAGGATTGGCTCAGTGGCCAAGCTAGTCTCAGAATTATCCTGTGCTCCATTAGTGGTGTTGCCATGATTGGTGAGATGAATGACATCTTCAAAGTGGGCAGCATCTCCTTTAGTGGACACACCGTTTTCATGTCTCACTGGCTGGATCCCATTGACCAGCTGGATGTGGGGGCTGGTGGAGAGATACAGAGTATGGTTGTACTTACGATGGCTCAGAATGACTCATACAAGAAATGTGTCATTCCATTGCTATGCAATTGCACTAGTCTTTTAAAATCTACCCCAAAAAGCATGTTCAAAGAGTAAACATTTCAAGAAACAAAACCATTCTCCCACTATTGCAATTGTTTATTGTGGACCCAAACTGTGTGGCTCCTAGTGTTTTCCATTTACAACATTGCAAACCTCCAACAGACTTGATTAATAGTCAACTCCCGGCTTAGTTTTCTGGCACACAGGGTTTATACGGTTCACTGTGGTCTTGCATCAGCATGAGAGCAAAGAAATGGTTTTACCTTTCTTTCGCATTGGTTTGTCCGTTTTCTGTCGTCTTATGGTGCAAATTGACCTCTGGCTTTCGTTGGTAGTCATCAGGCCCTGAAAGAAACAAAGTACAACCGCAATTAATGCAGTACTAACCATATTCTTTAGCTGTGTCAGCCTAACATTTTCCCGAAGCACCCGTTTTGTGTAGTCAAATCCCCCTATTACTCAGCTCTACCGAGGACATATCTGTGGTTGAGACAGATCTCCACACCCCTGAGGAGAATGGAGGCAGACCTCTGACTACATCAGTGGCTGGCTAATGTCTTCCTGCGTTGGCTAACCTTGCCATAAACACCATATGTCTCTGATCACATTGATCCCCTTCATCTTCCTCATCTACTGTATGTGATGTGGGTATGTGTGTATAGCTGTGTTAAGAAAGGACTTATTCCAAGAGTGGTAAGGAGAATAGATGTGAGTCAGAGCTGTGTAACGTCACATCCATCCTCATTTTATTAGTTGTGTCAGAAGTAAATGTTTGATAACTGCTGAAGGGTGTTGACAAGAGCCCACTCTTCCTCTCTACTCCCTCAGTCCCAAGGCTTGGACCACAAGCAAGCACACATGGGTCTTATTGTGTAGAAAACAACTCAAATTGCAGCTGTGCAGGATATGAGACAGAGATATATTCTAATAACCTCTCTATACTAGATGCTGCAGTGGGAAATGGAGTTACATAGTAAACTAAATATGCGTGACCTTTTTTAACATAAAGCATATGAAGTTGTATGTATTCGGGTAGTTCATGTTGATTTGCTAATTAAAGCTGAAAGAGTTAGAAATCCACTTCTGGGATTTCTGGAAAACAATCACAGAGCAAATCCCTTGCCAGATAGCACATTAATGGCAGACCACTAAGGCCAGTTAGCCAAAATGACTCCTGGAGATTAAAGGCTTGTGGTGGGTAAGGAATTTCCTCCATCACTTGAGAATATTGTGTTAAGACAGACTACTACAGACCAAATCTTCTCCTTACCTTTGGTGCTCTCTGCCTCTTTGTCATTGACGTGGGACTTTGTCTCTTTCTGTAGAGATGGGAGATAATGTCATTCATTTTTATTGAAAAGGCAAGTTCTGTCTTGTTCTCGATTAAAACTGCAAACATACCTTGTCGCCTCCATCTGCCTTGCGTGTCCTCTTCATGATCTCTTCCAGACGCTGAGAAAAGAAGACAATGGATGAACAGGAAGACCAAGAAGAACACACTCACAACAAAATGTCCATAAGGGATCCTAATGTTAAGGGATTCCCATTTCCTATGCATTTGTGCTATGATGGCAAATAGCTCTGTTTGACTTTGTTAAAAACGGAGTTAGGTTTAGTGGATTACATGAGCCCACACACTTTGTTGGCCTGCTTTGCTGAAACCAGAGGTTTCACATTTCACTCATTGCTTCTCCAACAGTGTAAATTGTTTTCCTGTCTCTTTTGTCCAGGCCCTTATAACTGAGGCACTTATGTCTCCAGGTGTAGGGCTGTGTCAATAATGATGAAGCGGCACTTGTGTATTCAGCTGGAACGATAGCGTAGGATGGGTGAACAGTGGACAGTAGGATAGAGGAAAGAGGATAAGAATATGCTGCCATAAAATACAAACCACTCTGTCTGGCTAATTTGCATGCACAGAAGGCAGAGATTTGAAACAAGATGCGACCTTCGTTTGAGGACACGGCTAGTCTAAAACAGCTCGACCATAACTGCAGCTGCCACTCATAAAAGTGAAGCATTTTTAAGATTCAAGGTTATTCATGGACGGCTCCGATGCTCATGGCTTTGGCATCAAGTTTGGCTTCAAACCCTTTGCCTCAGGACTAAAGATTCCCGTTTGTCTAAAACTGCTTCCCACCTGTGTTTGCTGACCACTTTTTTGGTTGAGGTAGTAACAGGGGTAGGCCAGTCTTTTTTGTCCTCAGGGAGGAGGATATCCTGACTGTGTGGGCTAATTCAGTAAAAAAACAGGCATGGGCTGTACGAATAAATAAGAACTTTTAACATATGGAGAGAAGATGGGGCACGAGACAGACAGACTCTGGGTTATAGATCTGCACAAATCCACACACGGATGACCGGCACAGTAATCTCTCCTTTAATAGTGTATATAGCTTGCTTCTCTCTGTCTCTCTCTGCAGACCACAGAATGAACGCAATTTAATACCTTGACTAAAGATAGAGCCTATTGTTAATTGAATACAGAATGTATTTTGTATTACTCATGTGCAGTAACCGAGCAGGGTCCGTCAGTATTTCCAAATTAAAAAATTGCAGACATTATTTTAAGGAACACTTATTTCTACACTGTAAATGTATAGGACCAGATTTCTATTTTTTAATATTATTTAAAATAGAAATTAGTTCAAAACGGAAATTCTGACTGAATGAAAGAACAATGACAGGAGGATAGAGATGTTGCCCTGCCCTACCCTTTTCCTCTCCAGCCTCTCCTGCTCCTCCTTCTGGAAATGTTTCTCCCTTTCGAGACGCTGCTTCTCTGCCTCCTCCCGGGCTTTAGCTTCAGCCTCTTCTTTCTGAAATACACACAGACAAGAAACCAACCACAATTTTAATGCTGGAGAAAAATCTCCAGCCAAAATGACATGCCTTTGCATAACAAGGGTGTGGTGGTTCCCTGCAATTATTGTTTACTACCACAAAAGGGATTTTTTTTTCTGTACCTTGGAGCCAAAAAGATCTATTTTCAACATTTACAGCCTCATGAGGACCATTTAAAGCAAAATACGCAAAATAAGCCTTTGCATAATTATACTGGATCATATTTAACCACAAATGCCATGTCTGTGAAAGACCACAAGGGGGTGACAATGTATAAGAGCTGAATAACAGACCATTTGCAGACATAAGACGCCAGTCTTACAGGTCTACATGGCAAACAAATACTATAAAAGCCACATTTCATGATTCACTGACAATCTATCAACCATCCATCCTTCTCTGCTTCTCCCTGGCAACATCAACAAACACAGGAAAAGTCAATAATGCTTGAAGGTTATCTGATGAAATGGTTCGTTTGTTGTAGTTACTGGCTCCTTAGTTTGGATTAATATTTGCCTTAAAGACAACAGCATCACACTGACGTAAAAAAATATGGGATTGTGTTTTATATCAAGCCTGTTATCTAATGAGGTCAGACACTGCAAAAGTGACATTTAAAGAGGCAACAAATTGGCTGTTTGCTGAAATGAAAAAAGTTGCTTTGTAGTGTGATGATGCTGTAAAGTGTGTGTGTTGCCTGTCACTCTATTTGAAATGTCTTTTAAACCCTTACTCATCTAGTCCGGTACAGTAAAACTCTCTGCTCTGAGTTGACAGTCACTACACCTGTTTCTGCAGGCGTAGGTTCTCCTCCTGCTCAGCTTTTGCTCTCTCCTGAGCCTCTTTCTCCTCCTGCAGACGCTGGGCTTCATCTCTCTCCCTCTGCTCCTCGGCCATGGCCCGGCTTTCCTCATCCCTGCGTTGCCTCTCTTCGGCCTCCCTTGCTATTCGCTCGTCTCGCAAGATCCTAAATTGGTTAAGCATAAGACTAAGCTTAAGCCCTTGCCACAGAATCATGTGTCAAACACTTTATAATGTAAATGATTCTACTAACAGGACATTTGCTCAGCTTTACAGTATCTCTGCAAAGTTGAAATTAAACAAAGAAAAGGAAACAATGTGCAAACGAAAGATCACATTAGTTTCACTGAGCATTTTTAATTAGTGTTAGTGATGTGTTTTTTAATAATTACGAAACACGTCCTGCCACGGTCATCACTGTGCTAACCCACTCTTTGTGTTTTGAGGCATATAAAATCCTTCTGACCTCTCCTTCTCCTCCTGTTCACGCCGCTCCTGCTCCTCCCTCTCCCTTTGCTCTCGGGCCTGTCTGCGTTTCTCTGCCAGGATGCGAGCAGCCTCCTCTGGGTCATTGGTGCCTGCCATGGGCTTGGCTGATGGAGAGGGTGCAGGTGATACAGCAGGGACAGAAGGAGCTGAGTGGACCCCCTCAGGTGAGGAGGAACTGGCTGTGGTTGTTACTGGTGTGCTTGACACATGTGCTGAGGATGCTAAGGATACTGTAATGGCAGGAACCACTGGGGAACCTAAAACAAGAAAATATATTGTGAAAGGAAAGTCAACATGCATTAGCCAATCTTCAATAAAACTATTTGTTTACCATTAATGACCTATAGATCAGTATTATTAAGGCAAACAGTTTTTTTTGCTTTCACATGCACAGTGAAACATTCGCTACTCAGCAACTGATGACTGTAAACAGCTGCAGCCTCAGCCTAAGAACTTGATAATTACGTAATTATGGCTGATTACTGCAGCCTCTTAGTGCTGTGTGTCAGAAGACAGACCATGAAGTAAGTTTGTGTGTGTGTGTGTCCGTCCCCCTCAATATGCTCACTTTGTTTTCATGCCTAATTAAGACTGATGGTAATCTTTACCCACTGCTCGTTGAAAAATTCAGATTTTCCAGAAGCTGATTCACTTTTTCCATTAGATTGTTTAATGTCGCAGGAAGAGATAGAGCCAAACAGTGAGGAAAGCTGCGGTTTTATAACAAAATAATAAAAATAAGTATGACTCAACCCAAATGTTCTGCACAGTATGATTGCACAATATGACAGTTGGTGAAAGTAGTAACCATCTGCAGTATGTCAATCACTGCAGCATTACTCCACAATAATAGTAAAAGTAAAAAGGCCAATTTTTGCTTTAGCTTTTCAGGGCCACTTCTCGTGTTCCTTATCAGTATGTAGATATAAATGTGTGGTCTAATTAAAACCTTTAGTCAACTAACCAGAGGAGTAAGTACATTTACCAAAGTACTTTTACTTTTACTAGAGTGTTGAGTTAGGGACAAACTCAACGACGACAACTAAAGAAAACTGAGACGCATTCTGGATTAAGGCAGTAAGTGGCTGTTAAGTTTAACTTACTGGGGAAAAGGAATTTAGCTGTTTTAATTTACTATTAATATGACTGATATTTGAGCATTTACCACTATTATCCATTTCTTTTGCACTCACCCTTTCTCTCCTCAGGGGTGGCAGGCCTTTGAGGCTCCTTCACTCTCTCAAGGGGGACAGGGGAGGAGGTTCGGTGGTCAAACTTGGCGGGGGTCCTAGCTCTCTTGGGCCGACCTTTAGGGGTTGACGGGCTTCCACGTGTTGATGGAGGCTTGGGGGAGGCAGCAGGGCTGGGAGATGCAGTTCTGTTCTTAGGTGTGGCTGGAGATGACGGTCGTTGTCTTGCTAAAGGACTGGGACTAGAATACATAAGAAAAATGTTACGCTGATACAAAATGTCAACTGTTTCATCCTGAACTTTTCACAGTATTCTGTTAGAAGTGAACTGAAATATTGGTTTGAATCGAATTTGCTGATTTAACCGTAATTCCACAAACAGGTTTACAGCAGACAAAGACACCCTTGAAATGCATTATCTGTCAGCATCCTAGCAGTTCTTAAAGAGCAAACATCCATTATGCTAAAGACATTTTAGGGCTTATTACACTTTATGAGCATATTCAATCAGGGTCACCTTAATATAAGGGAGGAAATCATTTAAATTATTTTCAGCACTGATTTTAATGTAATGTAGAAAATCCAAGGTCATATCTTCAGATGTCCTGTTTTATACAATCATCCTTAAAATTGATAAATATTGAATTCTACTTAAATAACTGACAAATTGTCTTAATTCAAGATTAAAATATTTCAATAAATAAATTCAATGGTGCTGACAGTTTTTTTTTCTTAAGTTTGGTTTGACTAACAAAATTAGATGAGGGACTGATGGTTATTATGAACAATCATGAGGTTGCTCTTCTGTTTAGATTAAAGTACATTTTTCATATGCAAAGGATAAAGAGTTTTTCCTAGTTTGTAAATTATGAAGTGCAATTAGAACTGTATAAATAAACTGTTTTACCTTGGATCTGGTCTGTGTCTCATAATAGGTAGAGACTGTCTCTTCTTGAGCACCTTCTCCTTAGTGAGTGCAATTTTCTCCTTTTCATTCTCTCGTTCTTTGTCTCTCTTTCCTTTCTTGTTTTTATCAATCTGAAAAAAACGAAACAAAAAAAAGTGTAAACACAAATTCAATTCTATGAATTGACCAATTATATAATATCAATTACAAAGACAGTACATAATGCTATATATTATTAAACATAAACAAGCTACCCATTGTTGCTCGTTTTATACCTCACTTGTATATTGCTTTGGATAGAAGCATTTCCCCCCATGACTAAATGTAAATGTATAAAATAAAAAATTTAAGCAAGGATCATGTTTTGCTTTATAGACCGCTAGAGAAACTATTGCTAACACTGTTAAAATTTCGTTCAGGGTTAGATGAATAATAAACCCACTTGCAAAAACAAGATCCCCTGTTATAGTTTTAATAGCATTTTAACTACATGCTTATTCTGGAAAAGGGCTTACTTATGAGTCTCTAGACATAAAATGCTTTTCCCTTCATCCCCTATTGCAACTTCCTGAAGACTATGACTTCACTTGGCTGTGAGCAGAAAATATGCTCCACACATTAAGAGCTAATTAGGAAGACATACAGGCGTAGAGTTCCGTCTGTGTTGACGCTGGGTGATGTCAGGTGTGCTGGAGGTCACTCTCCAGCGGTCAGAGCAGCGGTGGTGGGGCTGGTGAGCGCACAAAGTGAGGGGACTGGCCGAGGTCGAACGAGGGCACAGATGAGTGTCTGAGGAGAGGGTGGAGTACTATTAAAGATTGCCAGCATTCACACAGCAGTGTAAGCATTTACTGTGACACATTTACCTAAACTATGGTCACTGTTTTTTTCCAACTTACGACCATCTTTGCCATTGCTGAGAACACTGGCAGCACTGCGGCTTCTGGCAAGGAAAGACAGTGTCGGTGTCATGAGCCGGTCAACTATACTGCTCTCCCATGGAGACAGGGCAAGGCTACGTGCTGCAAGTAGGGAAAGAAAAAAAACAAACATTTGCCTTAAAAGACTAGTCCATGTCTTAAATGGATGTCCTCGGTTGAACAAGTTTTTAGGATATCAGCCCGAAACCACAGTTGAAGTATTGGTAGAACCTGGACACATTTTAAAATGTCCTTTATTACCAAATTAGAGCGCAAAATATAAAGTCTAAACTTTTTACACCAAAGAGAAATGAAAGGAAACAGCTTCTTGGATTCTGGATCATAAGTAACAATGTCTACAAGCCATAAGGACCCAATCAAATACACCAATCCCAATAAGACAGCAAAGTGCCAGAAAAGGAAATATATGAGAGGAAGAAGGAGAAAAATAAACTTAGTAAGTGTAACAGATATATACTTGGCATGTATGTGTACACAGAGAGACAAAAAGAGTGAGTTATTTGAAAGGCTCATCTAGAGACTGAGTCAGTTATTTATAACCACAGCTTGTCAGTATTTATTTGGGGGAGAAACTTTCTTCTTCAGCTGTAAGCTGTAAGACAAGAAAGATGTTATACTGAATGAACAGTGTGTGTAATTGGCTAGAGAGTAGAGCATGGGGATATATTGTTACCCATCTATTTTTATGGGGGGGGGGGGGGGGGGGGGGGGAATATATTGTCTCCTGAAAAATGCTGACTCACTCACTAATTTGCCTTTTTTCAAACTCAGAAGTTTCTCCGTCTTTGCAGGAGTACACCATGACCTACTTCTTTTTGGACCGATAAGAGAACTGCCCTTATTTTAAGCATAAACAAATTCTGCTCTAAATACATATGTAGGTTATAAATTTGTTCTATTGAAAACAAAAAACAAAACACATTTAAGACAGACAAGTCAGCCCACATCCAGGATGTTGTGATGAAAATGAGCACAAAATGATTCATTTCTCTGTGCAAACAAACCAGAAATGAAATGGCCATTACCACACAATGAACCAACCAAAGGGTAGTTAAACAGAACAGAACATGTACACTGTACATAACGCATAGTAAAATATGAACATGCAGAGCATGTCAAACAAAACGCCGAGCCAAAATCTGGAGAGTAAAAACAAAAAAAGAACTCAGTGGTTTTGGAAGATGGAAATGGGTCAGCTGTCAACCATCAAGAACAGGAGAGAGGGACTGTAAACAAAATGGGAAGAGGTAACTGAAAAAAAAAAAAAATTAGAGGACAATGACAGACGTGTTTGGAGATATGGGCAGTGGGCAGAGTCATGGACACATTTAAGGAGTGGGGCGGGCATTCCAGATGCTGCCTTACTTCTGCTGGGGGAGTTCCAGAGCGTGGCGGAGGACTTGGAGAGTCGCTTGTTTATAACAGAGTCCACATGTTTGGGCAGGTTGACCGTTGACACAGAGCATCCGCCTAAAAAGCCAAAACAGCGCCACACAGATATTCATACAGGTTTGAGAGGAAGAGGGCGAACTTCTGTGGCGCCATGCTACAAACATACTTACTGTAAAGGCAAGTAAAATAACAAATATGTAAGGAGAGCAAATACCAATGACAATTTATTTGTAATGCCCTTGTGTATAACAATCACTGCTTTACAGTACACACACAACCACAAACACACAGGCAGGCATCTATGGCAGAGGACAGTCTTTCAAACATCATTTATCAAAGGTTAACTTCGCCAAAATTATACAACAAACTTTATACTGTAGTAATGTTAAAACATTAAACATGGACATATATCCAGGAAACATATTTCATATTTTAAATGCAAGTCTTTAATGCAGTATGCATACTAAATTCAATTTAATTCAAGAGAAATAAACCATTTTAGTTGTGATTTGGGGGAAATTACCCTTTACAACTGATTTTGCACAAGTTTATGTCTATGCCAACAACTCCAATGCAAAAAGATCAGTTAAATACCCAACAAAAGAACCATTACAAAACGTCCAAACACAAACTTGTTTAACAAAGAAAGACGGCTAGAAGTGATGGAACAAGTGATGGAAAGCAACTTCTGGGAAACGTATACACATTTCCTGGTTGATGATGTGAACTGGAACAGTATCTTGAATCTGTGAAATCACCCATGTGCAACACTTGCATCATTTCCCAGGTTTGTATATCCCTCTAATACACTGCAATCATATAAACACTCTTTCCTAAAATGACGTCAGACCTGAATCAGAGTATAATACAGTAATGGAAGCACTAAAAACAGGCAGAGCATGAATGTCATTTAAATAGACAAGTCTGGTAGATGAAAGAGGCCAGAAGGCCTATTTCAGAGCATTTCCCTTTGCCATTCTAATGCAGGCCATTTACACTCGTTTACTTTAATCGTGACAATCAGACCATTTCCTTCTCCTATAGACAACAGACTGGTTAGGAAAGGAAAGCATGAAGATGTGATTGTCAATAATTCTTTGGGTATATGGCAGAGGTGATTACATGGCAAAAGATGAACCTATATACTCTTAAGACTTAGTTTAGAACTGTCACTCTGTGCCACCTTAACTGAAACCTCTAACACATTTCTACAGGTGGAATAAAATCAGATTGTGGATTATCAAGACATTTAGTAATTCACATAAACATTCAACTTTGCTGCTCTTTACTGCAACTGTTGCAATGAAGCAGATGAATAAATCTTCACTTTTTATGATCAATACAGTCGGATGATGATGATGGACTGATGACCTTAAGTAATGTTTCACATGCAAACAGTCTGCAAGGACAGAACTGCACTGGCTAATGCAGAGAATATTGCTGTGTTAAGATGGAGGAGTGTAATTGATGGTGGATGAACACACCAGATTAAAAATAAAAAAAATGAGTGTGCTTTCTATATCAGTTTGGCAGCTTTTCCAGCACCATGTCAACAGTGAGCATTAAACACAAACACTTAATTTATCTATTTGGGGATTAGAAAGCAGACAACAAAATTAATGTAGGCATCACCTGAAAAAGATGATATGGATGATATGCACTAATTTCAGGCTGCAATGCCTTTACCTTAAGGATTCACCAAAAAAATAATACAAATAAAAAACTTTTTTAAAAACTTTTTTTTAAAATTTATCAAGCAAAAATGCCAAACCTTTTTAGGTTTAATGAATAAAACTTAATCACAATTGACATTGATCCCTTACAACTGATAGGCAAGATAGGCATATCAGGTCAAAGAAAAATGAGAGCATGTAAGGACATTAGCTTTAGCCGGTCATTCACTGACAAAGAAAGTAGCGTCAGTCATGCTTTTGATTTAAATGGCATTTTTTCAGTGAATAGCAGATGGATTTTCTTATTGTGGGCTCCTTGTGCTAGTGTCACTCAAAACTCAGTTATGACAAATAACAACCTCAACATACAAACTATAGCCAGTAAAAGTGATCACACATTGCACTGTATTCACCAATCCAATTTGCATCTACTGCCTTCAATTACCTAAATGAGGTACGTGTGATTTTATGACGCGTAACCAGGTAGGATCAGTGTACTCACCCTCTTTCTGGCTGGAGTTCTGGTTTAGCGCACCAGCCCAGGACCATCTTTGCTGGCGGATTTCTGCCCATGTCTTCTTTGTTGACCTGTGGATGGCAGCCTCATAGCGTTCCTGGACAGGGCACAGAAGAAAACAGTCATTTAAAATGTATAACAAAAACAAATGTGCAAGTTTAGTGCTTAGGGAGTCGGCTCTTCAGCTGAAAAGCACCTGCCTGGCTGGTCTTTGAGGAATACCCTAATTTCTTTCTTCTGCAACTGCCCCTGTTCAGCTCCCACTACAGTGAAGTGGGCATTAGCATTCCCCCTAGAATTAATTAATGTAGAGTGTTGTACGCCCAACATACTTTGTTCTTCTCCAGTTTCTGCTTCTGCCTCTCCTCCAGTGCGGTTCGCCGTTTTTCTGCCTTGATCCGCTGTTGCTCAAGCTTTCTGCGGCGCTCCTCCAGCTGCTGCTCCCTCAGCTGCCGTGCTTTCTCCTCCTTCTCCAGCCACTGGGTTTTTTTGGAAGCTAAGATGGGACAAAAGACATGGTAAGGAATGAGACTTTTACAAAAGAGCCCTGGTCAAAAGATCCCTTTTTTCATCCCCATCTTTTTAAATACAGATAGTACAAATCCATTTCAAAGATTCCCATGACAGGTTTTGTCTTGAAAGAACAACATGATACCTGTTAAAAGTCATTATTTGACAAGAAAAACATCTTATGACAGGTCAGCAATTTGAGGCAAAATACAGCTGTAAGCTTAAGGCAAAAAGATTAAAGCCACACCAATGTTTACTTCACACCTAAAGCGGTCTTTGAAAAGAACACTTTTGTGTTTGGAAAAATAAATTAAATTCCTTGACTTTCTTTGCAGAATGCTATGTTAGACCAATACAGCCTTTCTGAAGTGACACTTTTATACCACACTAATTGGATCAAGTTTGCATGTCACCTCCAATAAATCACACACTTTGAAATTGAAATTGTCTCCTTGTGCCTGAGCTATTCAAAGAGAACATAAAAGGAGTTGTTTGCAGCTGCCTTTCTCTCTGTGTGTGTGTGTGTGTGTGTGTGTGTGTGTGTGTGTGTGTACACAACTTGCCATATTTCTTCAAACTACAAAGTAAAACCTCCATGGAGAATCAGGCAAATGCTCAGTTCTCTAAGGCAATTGATGCAACAAAAGCAACTGGTGGTGGGCTGGAGGCTAGAGGGGTTAATATTTATTGTGAGGCAAACAGTTCAAGAAGGAAATTAAGTTTTACTGAGGTACTGCTTGCCAACCTTGCGGCAAAGAAAATATCTGCTGCAGTGCTTATCTCAGCTCATCACAGCTCAATGGCCTTGATTTGAAAGATCTTGCCCTTCTAGTGCTACAAAGCTCTAGAGCTTGGTGCTGTATATAAAGTGCATTGGAAACAGCTTTTTCATTCAGCCATTGCACTGTGATGAAAACAGAAGGAGAAGGAAACTGCTGCAGCTGCCATCAAGTTAAATGTTTAAGGCTGTAAGACAGATTAGTTTTCCACATCCATAGCATCTAGTCACGTATTTATTGTAAACGAAACCGTGCACATACCATGTTTAAGCAATTAAAAAAAGTGACCATATATAATATTCACCCATTAAATATCTGAATTTAAATAATTTTGCAAAAGTGTTTGGCAATGGTTTTCCAGACCGTTGCCCAACAATGGTAATACCTAACCAGACAGGCCCTATTTGCAAGAAGGATAATGCAGAGGAGAGATCATGAACTAATTATAAATCCTGGTACAAGAAGTATTTATACCCGGCCAAGAGAAAAGCATCAGTGCAGTCACTAACAATTCCCTGATGTGAGTCTTTCAAAGCTTTAACTAAACATAACAAGGAACCACTGAGACACAAGTTGTAATATGTAGATAAGATTTTCTTTTAATCACACTGTTACTTATTACTGAATTACAGATATAACAGGGTTTGGTTGGTCATCTAAGTCTTCCTGGCTAAGATCTCTTTTAAGTTGATATTGTAAACACAAGATTTGGCAGGATCTGATCTTTTATCCAAGTTCGACAGAGCATTAGATCAGACTCATGCCATCTGGCATGCCCCAGTTATCGTGCAATTAGACTGATCCATGCTATGACGTGTGTCATCTTACTGCTGTCGAACACACACTTGGATTAGACTAAAGGCATTACTGAAAGAAAAACAACTAGTTTAAAGAAATGTGAGATGATAAATGTTACAATTATGAATTTATTCTGCATTTATTCCACAAATCCATTTGTTAAATATAAAAAATGTTTCCAGATCTTTAAGCTCTAATGAGGGCAAAGTGGTATATTTTATAGTCTGCTTTTCTCTAACTCCAAGTTAATAAATATACCATCTATACATTTCCAATGCATAAAGCCTGTTTTTCTTTCTGTTTTTATATATTTTATAAATTTTATATATATGCAAGCTCAGATAAACAGTATCATTCTATTCTTTATCACAACAAGTGCACACTAGTTAACGTATTTTCCTATTTCAGAAAATTGTGAACTATGTGGTTTCTGTTTCACAGCCAAGATATATTTGGGTTCAAGTGCCTCAAAAACCTCAAATGTTTGCTTTAGGATGGTAATCATAGTGGTTCTGTGGAAAGTGGTTTAAAAACATTATCTTTTAAATACAAAATCCACATTGTTCCACAGTGTCTGCAGTTCAAGACACGTGGATGGACAAAGGTCAAACTTGGGGCATGACACATGCTCTTCTAATTGAACTGTAGGTCAGCCACTTAGCCCTGTTTAAAAACCAGAATTTATTTACACAAAAATGATTGGTAACATAATCAGTCTATGGCTACATGAATTTATGTGAAAGACACAATGATGACATTCAGACCGTTAAAAAGAACGATCAGATGAAATTTATATGACAAGAACAAATAGGAAACAACCATGATTTTTAAACAAGGAACATGAGATTAGGTGAATGAAACACTAGGGCTGGACAATACGACCAATACTCAATATTGTACTTAATGCACGTTTCTTTATAATAGCAAAATTGACCTTTGAATCACTATTTCAATATGTGCTCATTTATTAAAACAATAGTCCCCAATTATCAATGATTTCACTTTATTGGAAAACATAAAGGGATGTGGTCCAAGCATATTGTGAATAGATGCTGTCATGTACTGGTTCTTTTTTGAGGACATATTTTAAAAACCAGAACTACGTTTCCAACTCCTAATTTCAATATTGAAATGTCTGAGGTATTGCCCAGCTCAAATCAAAACTACTCAATTTCAATAAGTTAAGACGTTCAAACTAAGAAGAAAATAAAATAATAAACAATAATAATCTGAAATGGTCCTCATAGTCACCATCACCACCACCACCACATAAACATAGGTGAGTGACTTACCTTGTAACTTGCTGAGCTCTTCTGCAGGAGGAAAGGGTGAGAGAGAAGACAGAGGCATCTGTCAATCATGCAAAGCAGTGCACGACCAGCATGTATTTGCGTGACAACAGCCATGTGTTAAACAAAAGTATAATAGACCATGAGCAGGGACATGTTGTATCAGCTGTCACACAGCTGTGGCATTCATTGCAAACTTGTGGCATCAAACAAAGAGCATCTGTATAAGTTGGGATAAATCATAGGAAATGGTGTTTGGGACCATGCAAGAAATTTTAAGTCACAGAGAGAGATTCATCACACTGCAAAAAGCTACATAGTCACAAATCGTTAATTGTTGATTTTTTGGTCAATGTAGGGAATATCTGATTTAATTCAAATTGTATAAAAACAGATTTTACTGCCGAGGTGAGCTAGAGCAATGTTAAAGAAAACTAAATACAGTAAGCATGCATTTTGACGTAGTAGGAGTAATATGCAAAACATGAACATGCTCATATTTGGTAAAATGGTGTCTTGGTTCATGCACATGCCACCTGCAGCATACAGTCAGCCCTTAACAACACAACCCACAAATGGAACCTCTTTCACCCCAACACTAGAGGGTGCTCTCTCTCTCTGTGTGTGTAAAGGGCTTCTCCTTCCACACTTTGGCTCAACTTACCCAGATATTTTGCTTTTTCTTCTCTTCTTTCCTTAGCAAGCTTCTGCCTTTCCTCTGACTTCATGATATCTGAAATGAGAATGGAGGGTGAAAAGAGAAAAACGGGGAGACGATGTGTGAATGAGGTGTCATATTCCATGTCCAGTCCATTCAGCCTTTAGTCACAAAACATTTCATTTATTGTTTCTTGTAAATAAGTTAACTTTATCCCTGTGAAACTTTTACTTTTATTTAAGAATGAGATTCATGACATACTTCCACATAAATGAAAAATTAAGATCGAAAGGTTCTTACTAAGAGCTAAATTAAAGCCCATTTGTTGAACTCAGTTTAGCTAGAATCATTCCTTGATGAGGACTTGTTAAGCAAAGAATATTTAACACAATTAAGTACATTTACACAGCTCTACAGACAGAAAAGAACAGTGCATTTCTTATAATTTTTCCATCTATATTTTTGACACAAAGTTTTAGGAATTGTACCCACACAGGTAAATAAACAAATACATGACTGTTTTTATTCACTGTTGCTAAATAAGCACATTAATGTGCTTATTTTAAAAAATTTTAAATGCCAGAAAATCAAGGAAAAGCATGCCACAAAACAATGACAGGAAACTGGCAATGTTGATACACAAGAACACTCGGCTGAAGCTGATGTGTAATATATTTCCTATATTAATGAAAAGCCCAAAAGACCAATGTTTGAACGAAATTCTGAAAGGATGCCAATCTTTCCTATATAAAATCTGCAGCTCATGGGAGGCGCAATAAATCTCCTCTGCCATCTGGGTGTGGGTGTAGGTTTGACTACGATATGTTTTGACTACTGGGGTGCACGTACATATATCTCTTCTCTCTGTGACATCTCCAGTGTCTGCACACACAACATTCTTTCCAAATACCTCAGTGGAACCACTCAGTGAAAAAGCCAAGAGGGAGAGCAGTGAAAGCAAACACTGAGCCATTTCAAGAATTTAAACCGCATTACAGCATTAGCTGCCGCTTCTCCCTGGGAAAAGATGGCATTCTGATGTCCCAATGTTACACTTTTCCTATGTGAGTTTTGTAAATATTATTCTAATTAACCTGTTTTACAGCTGAAATTATAATCAGTTCTTTGATACTTCATATAGAATACATTTCAGTGTGGACCCACTATATTTAGAGGACTAGAAAGCACACATTGACAGTCTTGTAAGGTGCTGCTGTTTGCAACTCACCAACATGTTGATTATGCACATACACTCTGGCATCTAACTGAAATATCAGCTGTATGTAATTTTTTGGCTCAACACTGGGGAACAATTGGAGCAGTGCAAAGTATACTGTCTAGTGGTGCAGCCACCATGGACACAGAATGGGTAACAAAAATGATACTACCCTTTCCAACAAATCTTACTCAAACCTAAGTCACAACAGTAGGATAATCCTCATACAATCACCACAAGAAGAAAATCACAGCATTTTCAGAAAAATGCTAATGATATAAAATAAAATATGTCTGAGAAGCCTATAACTAGAAGAGGCAACTGAACTACAAGCTTCAGGATTTAATTTTACTAATTAAGTAGCTGCAGAGTGCTTTTCATCTTCACCCCTCTGGGTAGTGCAAAGCCTCACAAGTAATGAGCTTTAAAGAACAAGTGGAATAGGAACTTGAAGGACAAAGGGAGGTGTGGGTCATTTTTGGAATCGAGACACTTGGCAGTTAATATATTTGTCTAAAACAGGCTAGCCTTTGGCAAATACATAAATAATACTATAAACTGATATGATTGATTTGGCAAAATATTATCACTAAGTATCTAACTGACTTTATTGTTATAGTTTCTGGATCATCACTTAACACTAACACAATAAAGACCATGAATGGATTAATAAAGAATTAGGGAGAGAGGGGAAAAAGCAGGTTACACTCCAAAACCCTCAAATGTGTTCTTTAGAGTTTGCATGTCCTGTTAGTCAGTCAGTACACCGAGCTCAAGTGGTGGCTTTGTGGAAGTAACAGTGATGCTGTAAATGCTCTTTATGGCATAATTAGCTAAAATAAGAAAAAAAAAGAAAAAAAAAAGGAAAGAGATTCTTATTCATGTTCATTTTACCTCCTCTCCATTGTCAGTGATTAGCAAAAGCTTTCCTTGAGATGAGTTTGTTGTGAATTGGAGCTATATAAATAAAGTTGAAAGTTTCAACTTCCAAATAAAGCTAATTTGTCCAAAATTAACCAGGATATTTTCCTGACTAATATAATTTTGCATACAATTTTCAAACCCAAACCTGAGGTTCTTCCACAGGAACTTCAGTTCAATGCATGTTTCAACTCCTCAAGCAGCTATCTTGGGTTTAGCTTCTTATCTGAAAGCATGTGGCCACGGTTACTTCGATACTGGAGCATTGCTTGCCTTGAGAGGGCTGACCTAACTCCATCAGGGTGCGGACGTAATAACACCAGATCATAGAACTGCATTAAACCAGGCAACATTCAGGTTTCTATATAAGGAATATCTAAACAGTAAAACTGCTGTTCCTTTACCTCGTTTCAACCTCTGAACAGGTGATGCAGGTGATCCAGGTGATCGAGGGATGAAATCCGATTTTGTGGGGGTAGTGAGTCTCCGATCTGTATTCTTCTTAGCTGGAGACTCAGTTCTTTGGGTGTTGTCAGACTTCGGGGGGCTGCTTTCCCCCTCTGGGTCAGGCCTCACGAGGTTCGTTTTCTGATCTGAGTGAGGAGCTGGTTGAATAGAAAGACAAGGTGAAAAACAGGTGGTGAAATTAGAAGGTAAAAGGTCTGAGAAGCCCAGATATGGTACTCAACTAGTTGTTCTTCATTCCATTCATTAGTGCAGATGACGTGATCTTCCTCTAGGTTTCAAGTCTTCTCTTCTAATTCTATATACCCCATTTCTAGTGTGCAAAGCTGATGTACAGACAGACTGTTCGGAGCAAACGGCTTGACTCTCTGGCAAAGCAAAATGCAGTAATTGCATCATATTTACAGAAACTAGCCATTTATTTCTTTAAAAACCATTCTCTAGCAGCTCAGTCACCTGCACTAACATAAAAAAAAAAACAAAAAAAACAAACAACAATAGCTGGGCTGGTTTGTTAGGACAGTAGCTCTATGACTCACATTTGGCAGCCTGCTGAACTTGAATCTCCTACTCAAACATTAGTTTGCCCAGGCTTTGACGGCCAAACAAAGACCCTCATGGGAGAGACACTTGGCTTTGTCAATTCAGCACTGTACCCCTGAGCTCACTCTGCAACCATGTAGGAACACAGTTCTTTCTGCATAGTCTCTGAAGGTAAACACTGGGGCAACATGCTGTAAATTATTCAGACTTTGGCTAAAAACAACACAGACAGTAGGGGGCTGTCACACTGAAGCACTGAGTGCACTGAAGATTTACTATACAAATGCTGTGCTATTCAACAGTTTGCAAAGAAGGGAGAGTACCAATAAAGAGCATAACTAATGTCATGCAACTTTAAAGACAACTGATTATGACTTTGTATAGAATATGCAACTGAATGCTTCTCAAGCCATGACAACTAAGAAGGCCATATAGTTTGTTCCCCATACAAACTAACACTATGTCAGTAAAATTGAGATATTATAAAATCCTTGAGAGGTACAGACACTTAGTATTTAGTTAAATATCAGGCCTTATAGCAAAAAAGGCCTGAGTCCTTCTTGGCATAGAAAAAGGCTAAGTCATCTGTTTGGGAAATGGAGACAGTTACTTATAACCCCAAGTTGGACAAAGTCTGATTGGGCAGAGAGAGATTCTAGCAGTATAAATCTATGAAAGACTTCAGCTGGGAGACAAGACATTGTGTTTCTTTTGTCAAAGCATGCCACTATTAAATAAGCACTCCTCAGGCAGCACTGTGCTCTGACTGAGAGGGGTCCGTTGTCGTGGTCTCAGCATGGCAACGGGACAGCAGCCAAACACAGCCAAATGACAGTGAGAGGAGAAAGGAAGAAAGCGTAACGGTAGTGAGATGAAGTGAAAGTAGAGGAAGAATACTCCTCTATTCTCACCTTGTTGTGAGTTTCCTGTGGAATTTTAGGACAGAGCGAAACTTATTTTTATTACTTATTATATTGCTGTTAACAACCATATGACTACAACATTTTTACATTATACCAATATGACTACTCAGTAGAATTTATGAATTATATCTGCTTTGTCTCTGAATGTATCATCCTATGCCTTTTTCTCATAGACCCCTAGGGGCAAATATCATAGGTTGGGTACCAAAGGCGATCGCAGTAAGTGTAGCACTGACAGACAGGTACTGTGTTGCCTCATGCTCTGGAAGCACTTTAACATACACCTGGGAACTGGAGCTACTAAGAATTGTCTGGATGACTGGATTTTGGGTGACTTCTCATACAATCACTGTGATGTATACTGTCAAAGAAAGAGAGACTGTAAATGTAATGTACTCTGGTATGTATGTGGGCCTGACAATGAATACCAATGAAACCTGAAGCTCTCAGGAGAAGAAATGGGATGGAGCTGAGGCAGGACTGCTGCTGTGTAGCCAGGGAGTGAAACAAGGGCTGATTGATGCAGCACTCAACTGTCTGGGCTACCAGATAACTGGAGGAACAGAGTGTACAATAGACAACCTAGAGGGGTATAAAATATAAGACAAGTATTGTACTACTATACTATGACACTAACTAACCAATAATGAAAATAACTGTTAATCAGCTAAGCTGAATCACTCAAATTCAGAAACCTTTTGCCTGTCCTAGCGTGACACAGTGATGTGTAGTGTATTTAGAAACCTATCTACAGAATGACCAGTGACCCCTTACAGCAAACAAGATTGGGACACACATGAGGTGCTTTGAAGAGAATTTTCAAAGTAATAATTGCCAAAACTTGCAATGACAACATTTTTCCAGCATATAAAGAGATAGAGAGGTAGACATTCAGAAAGTTTTCAGACCCTGTTCGTGTTTTTAAATTTTTTTGGCTTCTGTCTAGCCATAAGGCTCAGATTGGTGTAGTGCTGCAGTGATGGTTGTCCTGCTGGAACTCTTTCCCATCTTTGCAAAGGATCTCTGGAGCTCAGTCAAAGTGATCATCTGTGTTCTTGGTCACCTGTCTTAGTAAGACCCTTCTTCCCCAAGTGCTCAGTTTGGCCTGATCACCAGCTCCTGAAAAGGTTCTAGTTGTGCCAAACATCTTCCATTTCAGAATTGTTGAGGCCCTTGATGCACACTACGCTCTTGGGAGCCTGCAGTGCAGCAAAATTTTTTGTAGCCTTCCACAGATCTATGCCTTGTAATAATCCTGTCACTGAGCTCTACAGGCAGTTCCTTTGACCTCATGGATTTTGCTCCGTTAGTAGTGTGCATTGTCAGCTGTGTGGCCTTCTAAAGAGAGGTGTGTGCCTTTCCAAATCATATCCAATGAATTTAATTGACCAGAGGTGGATACCAGCCAAGGTATAGAAACATTTTAGCAACGATCAAGAGAAATGGGAGGCACGGGAGCTAAATTTCAAGTATTGCTGCACACATTCTAAAAAACAAAACAAACAGGTCAATAAGCTTCATAATAAAAGCAATTTGTCCTACATAATTTTTCCAAAGGAAAGATTAAAATGAAGATGAAGGACGGGTGATCAACTCAAAAGTTCACTGACTAAATGTAAAGATTTGTGTTTGGTCCATCCTCCCCCTAGGGGTTTGTTGTTGGCATGGATCTTTTCCATATTATAATCGTTCAGATAGATAGATGGATAGATAGATAGAATACTATTAACAGTATGAGCATAATGTCTTACCAACATGGTGATGTAAAGTAAATTGTTCATTAGAGCATCTTAATGTAATGCGGTTCTGCCATTGTGGCTTTGTTTAACCCTCCTATTAAGTATTAAATGGGCACTATGAAATCCTGCGAAATGGGTCAGAGTTGGGGCATGCAGTGCACTAATAACCGCTTGGACATCACACCATGATCCTGCACCAGCCAATTGGTCCCTTCATGTCCTCTTATGGGATTGTCTAGCTGCAAATCTTTCATATGCAAAAGTAAAATAATTGAATAAGATATCTGTTAAAGTCAGACGAACTGTTAAAGGAACCCCATGCAGGGGTAGGTGTATGCATGCATGCATAAGCACAGTGTGGGAGCAGAATGGCAGGTTGGGAATCAGCAGGTAATTAGCAAAGACTCCATGCCATTTCCCAGTATGACAGACTACACAAAATATGTACAACTTCAAATGATAGTTTGGAAAAATGTAGCACAATCTCTGAAAGGCTTATTGTACATTTACTCACAGTACAATTACAAACGAGTTTTATTTTACAGTTTGGCTGGCACTGCTGTTAGTAAAGAGCCAAGTTAAAACTGGGACAACTGGTAATACTGCCACACATAATGTGATTTAGCAGAAATCCTATTTCACAGTGTAATATTTTGATAGAGCAGGTTATAAATACTCACACTACAAAGCTTGCTTCTTCATGTAGTGCTGCCCCAGTGCCATTAATTAGACCGTCATCTCCAGAACTGCAGAGCATAGGAGCCCTTCCAGTTTTGTTTCTGTATGTCAAGATCAATAGTGTGGAGTGTGGATATTTAGTTGTAAAACCTAAGCATTTTTAAATAAACGTATCTAAAGCAAAAGGAGAGGTAAGAGGGGATTTGTCCATGGAAAAGTATATGCAGACATTATAAAAGTTTTTTGATTTCCACACAGCTATCCAGGCTTTAAGATGTAACACAGAGCTACACTAACTAACCACAACCTTCAGACAACATAGCAAGTTGTTATTTCTCTACTAGTTTATCTACCTATATGGGTCCTGTATATCAGGGTAAGAAAAGCATTTTTCCTCTTCATCAGGTCAAAACACATGACTCACTGTATGACAGCATCGGCAAACTATGACAGCATATTGTTATGACACCGTTTGTTCATTAACAGCTTAAGGAAAGATACTTTTGGTTGAGACGAGCTGTAAGAAGCAAGAGGAAAAACAAGCAGATATTCCCAATTTGAAGAAAATACATAGAAATCATGGTCGGCTTTAAAATGTTCTTGATGACATGTTAAAGGTTAGTCATAATGAACACACTTTACAACTGCTGCTCTTCTTTAATGCAACACACAGTGTGGCAAATATCTTGCCAACATACTGTACAGAGTAAAAAAATATAGGGCAAGACATGGAATATTTATGAAACCAAGAGCTGTACTTATAAATGCAGCTCTTTCTATCTCACAGATAAGAAAAGGAGCTACCACACTGTCAGACCAGCAAAAGAACTTTAACTTTTATATTTCAGTAATACACAATAGATATGCAATGTAAATACACATAATCTATTACAAAAAACATGTTAAACTGGGTGTAAATGCAGGACAGTCTCCTGCATTTACACCCTAAAAAATTTAAAAGAGGCAAACAGGAGGAAAGGAAGCAGTATTGAGACTCACAAAATCAAATGAGTCAAAAGGGGAGAAAAGACAGCAAACAAAAAAAGAGGAACTCTGGAAACACAGAAAATGGATCTGCATATCATTTGGGATGGGCCAGGAACTAGTGCACTACCTCATCGCTTACCCCCTAACCTGTCAACCCTTCACCCCGTTTTGTCCCTCTAGCACCAAATAGGGTGATGTAAGCGGACAAGGGGGGGGGGGGGCAGACACAGGAAGCACAGTGTAAACAACAAGCACTGGCTTCACGCCAGACCGGGCCCTGCATGTGTGTGTTTAGAGCCCAAGTTTTCATTGGATGTGCTTAGCATTAAGGAGTACTTTTTTTTTTTTTTAAATGGGAACTGTGAAAAACTTTAAATAATAAGTATATATGTGACTGCACTTAAATGCTACCGGGATTGTTTTTACTATTTACTTGCTCTTAGTGATGTTTAATATGCACACTTTGGTCTCCAAAATGTGAATACAGTAGCACTTCAAATAATGTTTGACATTGTTGCTTGAAAACAACTGATTATAAAATAAGTTTTGATTTGTTACCTTTTCAAATCCCACTTTTTCAGCCCTAGACTAAAGTACAGAATAAAGAATGATTAAAATGAATCAGGTTACAGCTGATGCCTGCCTATAAATACAAAAGTGGTTCTGCATATCAATCAAGTGCAGTAAAAAAAAAAAAAATCAAAAGACAGGATTCCTTCATGACATGCCCATGAGCCAGTGAATACTGATGTCTCTGCCTTTGACTGCAACAGCTTTTATCCCATCACCTGGCCTAGGCCTAGGACAATGCCTAGCATTTAGTTGCTGCTCTTTACTGTTCTCTCCTGCACCTGTGTACGTACCCAAGCCACTTCACTGGTGAAAGACTCTGCTTATCTAAACTAGCAGCAGCTCCATTGGGACCTTGCATCTGCTGCCACTGCAGCAGCAGATGCAAGGTCCAACATAACGGAGTGCTTCAACACAAATGGATAAGTACCCCAAATAGTGGTGGCAAACAAGTGTCAAAAACTGCCAAACTCAAGATTTTCTTAATGAGAAAAAAGGAAAGGTTACATTTTTGGACAGTACTGGCTTTCATTCATAACCAGAAGCTGTATATATTGGCATGCCAGCTAGTTGCTCCAGGCAACCGGCTGCATGTCCCTTTTGGGGGTTGGCAAGTGATCTCATCCTTAGGGACCTCATTTATCTCTTCCCAGGTCCTGCGTCCCATTCAAGGAACTTTTTAAGTCAGAACATTCATACTAGTTTTTAAAGTGTTTGATTTTATGTAATTTAGCTTCTGGTGTAAGTTAAAAATTAAAAAAAAAATTATACCAACTTTATTTTGAAAATAAAGATAGTGCTCCACTAAGCCTTCAAGGCCACAATGGTTAAGAATTCGAACTAATATTCCTATTGATTGGTAAATTGTTTGGGTGGAAGGTAAAGTCGCTACAGCATGACTAGCAGGAAACTCATGCCTGTCAATAAAACGTAATGTGAATAAAAATATTCATATTAGGTTTGAAATAGATGCACTACAGAGGTGTGTTGTTAGCCAGATAATCACTAAACCATGGCCAACTGTTCATTAATGCCACTACAAAGACCTCAGTCATTTGTAATCCCTTATGACTTTTTCAGAGTCTTGGGTAACTTTCCATTTTTCATTTATACATTTGGTGAAAACAGAGTGGAGAGTATGGAGTGATCTCTCTGTACTAAGGAAGCATCTCACTAATCAATCAGTAAATATGTATAGTTAATACAGCTGGTGAGATATTGCTGACAATTGGAAAGAGTTGTGACTGTGTGTGTTCTTGTCTGAGAAGACTTACAGTCAGAGTTTGTCATCTTGTTCAAATATGGTTATTTTTGTAAACATTAGCTAAAGCAAAAGTTAAGCAGCAAGCTGTAATCTTCAGTGTTTAACATACAATTACAACCAACAGTTATCATTAACTGGATTTTTGTCTCCCCACTCTAAAACCAAGAACCTCACTGCTGCCAACACGGTCCAATCATAGATTTGATAAACACAGGTAACCAAGAATAGCCAAATGTCCAATCCCCTCTACTATCCTAGTGAAAAGGTTTAACTGTCCCTAAAAAAATATAGGTTCCAAAAGAAGGGTTGCATCTGGCATACAGTACACCTGCCAAGGGTTTTTAGGGATATCATGATGTATTTACAGTAGAAGAAGCACGTCCTTAAACTGAACCAGGTCTAATATTAGCAAATAGGTCTGGTGACTGGAACTTTCAAACAACCACAGAGCAGAGAACAGTCTCGTCTGGGATATTTTCAGATTTGATGGAGAAGGTAGGAGCAAGCAGCACTGTGCAAAATAAGACTTCCCTCCCTTTGTCTTTCTTCTAGTGCACTAGCAAAGAAAAGCAGTACAAACTAATAATACATTTGGGCTGCAGCATTGCAGCATCAGCCTTCATAATGTGTGTCAAAGTCAAGACTGAAGACAGAAAGGACATTTAGAAGGAAACTTAGGACTAACCTGACTTGTTTCTTTTGTCTTATACCGGATTTTGTATGTGATGGTTTTAGAGAACTTGGAATTGTATTCGAGTTTGGCAAATAAACTTGCCTGATTTTTACTTGGTCCAGTAATTTCAAAAACCTTTGCTTTGCCCTTCTGTTTTCTCTGTTTACAGTAGAATCCTATTTATCATCAGGAAATTCTATTTTTTTTTTTTGGTGAATAATTATTTTAACGCTATTTTACAGTTTGGACTGGCTGCAAATGAATTATGTTGGCCTTCAACAAATTATCTTCCTCTATGCTGCAACATACATTTTTTAGCACACCTACTAATTACCAACCAAACAATATCAGCTCATCTAGCAGCTTTGTAGTCTTTTAACTCAAAGTAATCACAGCTGGTCTTTGACATGTCATAGCTCTCAGGATGCTCAACTATATTTTATATGAAAAGGGTCTTGTTACAAGCAAAAGACCAAAGTAGCTCTAGAGGTGGATACATCATAAAGCCATATTTTCCAAAGCCCAGTTCTGGGTTAAATGAGATATGCGTTTGGCTCAGATCGTTTACTACAACTTTAGACCCACAGATTTTTGAATGAGGTGTGAATGAAATCAGACTAAAGAAACTACGCAAAGTCAGTGAATTACTACAGTCTATATCTTGATGGGGATATAATAGATTTATGATTTAACTATCAAAAAAGGCAAAGGCAAATTATATATTAACTGAGAATGTCCAAAAGGTCACAGTGGTACTTGACCTTCCAAGGGAATTAAAAAGAAACAGGTTAAATGATCATGGGTAGGCATATTCAAGTCTAATCCTAACATAGTCCATGTTTTTACATTAAACACTGCATTTGTCAAGATGTCAAAATTCAATAACTTTACATAAAACAATCTCAATTAGTTGTGTCTTTTAACTGATCTTTACAGCAAACATGTAATGAACTGCTTTCAGTAGCAGTATTCTAAATTTCCTAGTAGAATACTCAAAACAAAGAATTTGCACATTTTGAGTGCAGATTAATAGCAAGGATTTCTACACAATTAGATTTTCCTGGGTTAGATTTTCACCTCCGTTCCCCTATGAGACCCTTGACAGTCACTCTCTCAGCAGGGTGAACTACACCATCTGGGCGCTGGTGCGAAGAGAGTGGACCAGCACAGATATGATGCCTCCTCTAAATGGGGAGTGGATCTCTGGTAAAAGCAGTTCATCCCTTGTGAAAACACCTCCCCTCTCCTCATTAGCACAAAGGGAATACGACCATACTTAAACTATTAGGTTCACAACACTAGTGTTTGAAAACAATTTTAGCTCCATATACCAAATTATTGGATCTGAATAAAACCATGACTTTGCAGGTTTACAATTTAACTTGCGAATAAACAACCACTCAGTACATCCTTGTTAGGTGAATAGTAAAGAAACTGTAGACCAATCATTGTAAAGCAGTGCTTGTTAAAAATGGGGTGGGGGTTGAAAAGAATTCAATTCCGACACTGTTCAAACTAGTATGACGTGAACACTCTTAAAGCTGTAACTCAACTGTCTAACACTGGTTAGGGTTTTAAATCCAGCCTTACAGACTACATAGGAGCCAAAACAGCTGAGAATGTGTCACAGTCTAAAAACTGCTCTGTTGTTTCAAAAGCAGACCTCAACACCACAGTGCTGGCGTGACTTCAGTCAGGTCTTTGTGACTCAGATGTTTCTGTTCATTTCTCGTCTCCTAAATCCTGTAGGAACAGGGCTCAGCCTTCTAAAACAAAACTAGCTGAATGTGGACTTTGAACATATCTGAACACGTGAACACTGGGAAGCCCCCAGACTCTTTCATGAACATAAGTTTAGAGGAATAATCAATTATTCTACACACCAAAAGAAAAAACGTGTCTTATGAAAGACGATGTGGTGTAGTGTAATAATTTGCAGTTTGCTACTCTAATCCTTTTAACCACACAAGCAGTTTGTGATTTTATCTGAAAGAGGGCGAGGATTAATACGCCAGAAAACAAACAACTGACTGTCAAAATGATCTCTGTTTATGGTCATATATACACATTTTTTTTTTTATGCAGGATAAAACCCACACATAGGTTGGTCTCTTTTGTCTGCACCTCCAGTAATACATTGGACACAAATATAATTTAACAACAGCATAGGCTAGGTAGGGTTGTGCCATGCTAGTCTTTCTCTGGTATGGATTTTCAATTTCACTGCACTTCAAATGTCCAGCCCACAAGACAGCAAGACAAAATGCTGGCATAACCAAGAATACTGGGAGTACCGTGAGAGCCACTAGAAACTGTAGTTGAAACTTGTAGACACAAAGATAATTGGCCAATAAAACTGATTGTAATGTTGGTTGACATATGCAGTAATATCTATAGAGTTGAAGTAGCATGCAATATTACTGCACTCTCAAAAATACAACCATGGAGGTAAATAACTATGCTCATATTCACAAATATACAATCCTATTTTTGTGTTATTCTACGTTGCTGACAGTTAACCGTAGAAGCTCTCCTGTATTTATCAGGATACATTATTAGGCAGTGAATCTTGGCGGGCCAATCGCGTCCTGCTCATTTACAAAGACACTAAAGCAGCTGTCACCTCAAATGGGACACATATGCACATATTCCCCAATTACATAAAATCTCCTGCAGCTGAAGATGTGTAGTCAACTGATCCTGTTCACTACAGGCTTGACAGCCAAACGCGTGGATTCTCCCATATCACTGAACAGACAAGGACTACACATGATCTGTCTCCTAGTCTGCAAAGTGAAGCAGCTTGTGTTTTTTAGTTAAAACCTAATATCATGATGCTAGAAAAAGCTAATCATAAAGGAAAATAAACATTTCTATTCATCTTTGCTGGTCATAGCTTAGCTGTACAGAGATTAAAAATGAATGAGAAAATACTGTACTGTCAGGGACTGTGAGAGCAGAGACTGCAGAGAGTGAAACTCTGCATAAGTTAAAGAGGGATTAGGAGATCTAAAACAAATTCCAGACAGCAGACCTTCAAAATGCTAGGCCTGGGCTCTCCACAGTTCCCCGGCAAGAACATCTGGTTCACAACCGAGACAGATCAAGTGAGCTTTCTTTAGTGCCTATATATTTCAACAACAGAATGAGACAGTTGCCTTGCTGTGCCCAGGTGGGATGTTCACTGATTGCAACACACAGTAGTGAGCTGATGCAGCAGTTTTGTCACAGTTATGGTAATCACTGTGCTCCCCCTGTCTATTCATAACACAGTTTCACCATAAAAGTAAAACCCTTCTAAAGAACAACATTGCGATTTTAAATGAGATTGAGAACGTCATCCATATCTGATACACCTGTGCAGGTGTGACAAACACACGCTCACAGAGTAAAAGACCATAACATACCAGAGCAAGCTGGAAAAACAACTTTGGATCACCATCTGGAAGCATGAAAAGTAAAACAGTCAGGCTGACACAGTGTGCATCACACTTGTATGTCTTAGCTTTTGCCTATGATGACATCCATATCCATTTTTATTGTTATAAATACAAAATGTAAACCATGGCTGTTTAAAGACACAACAATGTACCATACAGTCAAGATTCCCACAATCAGGGTGGAGCACAATTCCCCTCCTGCCTGATGCAAAGCCAAAACAATCTGAACTCCCTCCATGAAGCCCCCCCATGTCAGCAGGAAGGAAGTTTTGTGTTGTTAGAAGGAGGAGGTCACATTGTGAGTCCCCTTTTATTTTCAGAAGCAGGCAACATGTCAGTATACAAAACTCTAGCATGGAGATTCAACCATTATACCAAATCTGGAGGCCAACTTCCTACTGGCAGCTTTCCAAAGTGGGTATTTCATGCTGTCTCAAAGTGAGACATTTGTTATGCCTGAGTAAGAATGACACGGGCCTTGAACTGCATGATCACTGGATGACACTCACTTTAAATTGCACATATAAATCTGTAAGCTGGATCTGGCCAGACTGTGAGGCAGATTCCTTTGCCTGCACTTTGGCCCTGAGCTGATCTCATTAAAGATTTTCTTGATTTCAGGACTTTATTGGTGCATCTCTGCACCAGTGGAAAATGAGCATGACTTGCACCTGTGCACCAACAACTATTACCTCTATTCGGAAAGCCTCCTCTCTTCGAGCAGCAGCAAAGAATGGATAGGAACAGGACGCCAGACTGCTTAAGCCTGCATCATGTTAGTAGTGAGCTAAACATAACATAAGGAGGGGGATGGGATGGGACTGGTGAGATTACCTCATCTAGCACAAATTGTGTTATTATCACCCTGATGGCTGAGGTTTGTCCTAAAGAAGAGACGACACACATTTTTAACCCCGAAATGATCTGCACACTGATCAGTCCCCTCTTTTTAATCACACACACACACACAGAGTGTTCAGGTTGTGGACAACAACGCGGCTGTGTTATCTTTATGATGTGTGGACAGTAGCCCATATCCGCACCCCCTAATGGATTATTCATACTTCATCAGTGCATCCTGACGAAGCGCACTGTAGCTTTACCTAAATTGCAACACGGTTTCTTAGTCTCTCACAGGTTGAGACAACTAGAAAGTTGACACTAACGAGACATTTGAAATCCTTGAGAGGTCATCACAACGTGAAAAATCACATGAATGACACAGCATTGGGATTTTAAAGAGAAACGTGTTACTGGAGCCTGGACTACAGTGAATACAGACTTACATGTTGCTCCTTGTGGAGTGTTTTCCTCCATTTCGAAAGCTCTTTTCTTGTTTTCTGTCCTTTTGTTCATTCAAACATGCGAGTTTCGGCTCGTCCTCCCCGGCGCTCCTCTCATTCCTTAGGCACAACGAGAGGGGGGGAGAAACTTGGTCCAGTTGCTCCCGATGTTTTCAACGAACTGGGCAGCAAAACCCTCCTGGAGCCGGGAAAATGGGACAAAAGATCTCAACCCGGCCAGAACCAGGCTGTTCGCGGAGGCACAGGTGGCTGCGGCTGGTCCACAATGAGAGAAGGACTTGGAGGAGACTGAAAGCAGAGGAGGAGCAGCGAGGAACTTTCTCGCTCTCCGACACGCCGCAGCTGAAGTTCCGCTCGTGCGGATGGTCTCTCGCTGGCCTCAGGATGGGACTGTACCATTGTCAACAGGGGGTGCGACCGTTACGTTTGCTATTTTTCGTTAAATAATACATTGTGTGCGGTTATGAAAGCCAAATACTTCGATGGATAAGTTCCAGTGCAACCTTATTCTATTTTTTTGGCACCAATTAGAAAGAAAAATAAATGTCTCTAGGTACACACACAAAAAAAATCACCTCCAACCAGATTGATTCCGCCCTTTCACAAAACCCCAACGCTCACACATGGAGTTCACAGTTCATATTAAACATTCAACTCTGCAAACATTCCTGTATAGCATCTGTATTTTTATTTTTTGTTATTATTTAGGTGAAATATACTGTAAATAGATCCATCAACATGATGGCAAACTAATAAACAAATAGTTCTAACCTGAAATTGCTTTAAGATTGCAGTGAACAAAACTATGCACGCATCACGTTTTCAAATGTTTTTGTTGAGAAAACAACATAAGACATTTTATTTGTTTTGCGGAATTAATATGCATTGTTAAAAATTTAATTCAATCTAAGTTTATCTAGTTAAGAACTGCAGCTCTGCCACCTTAAACTAGGGGGGTAATAAGAGAGGTTCCAAAAAGTAAGTTTACACACTTAATATTGCAACCTCCCAAAATATTTTTACTCAGTTTGTTGGTGTTCAGGCTCTTCAGCAGGCAAGACAGTTCTGTTTAGTATCAAAAACATTTGCTCCATTGTTCCTGAGACAGTAAAATGGAATGTATAGTTCTCCTGCCTCTTTGTCATGTTTAGCACTCCTTTTATTTGAATTTAACCATAATATGTTTAAATGAAAACTAGACTTTCCTGAGTTTGTTTGCTGTTTTCGATGTGTAATGTAAATGAGGATGTGCTAAACAAGTTAATCTACCCAAAGTAGATCCATATTCACACATACCAGTTTCAAAGTAGTTACCTAAAATCCACCTTTGTTACGTAACAGTTTCAAGAATACCCGAGTGGCCCCTCATCTACCACCTGTGGATCGCAGAGCATCTGCCAAGGTGGGGGCTGGGCCAGGGGCTGATCGGCACGCTTGAGAGGGATCCCCCCATCAAAAGGACCCCAGTAGGACTCTTTTGTGCAGCTGTTGAGTTGTCCAAACCCCCAAGAGCCACCTGTCACTGCAACTGGAAAGTGGGGGATGTTGAAGGAGATGGGGGTTGGGTGTGCTGAAATGTGTGTGTGTGTGTGTGTGTTTGCTGAAATAAAACTAAGAGATTTAACTGTTTAATGTGAATGTCTGAAAGTCTCCTAGTGCTCATAATAACAGTCTTCTCGTTGTCTATGATTAATTCACACAACAACTGCTGATTAAACCAGTTGTAATTCAATCACAGATAAGTGTGGTATCTCACTGGAAAACTCTGTTCCACTAAGGTTTTAAGTAGATCAGGAAATGCCCTTAACTGCTGATGAAACATATTGAAAGACAATGAAAAGCAGTGGTTTCACACCGCAACCAAATCTCTGGAAACTTCTGGAGCATATTAGAATGCACCCGGCTTAATGTATCCATATAAGTAATATATCACCACGTTTGCTTCTAGTAGAAGCAAAACAGATTGATTTACCTTTATGAAGCTCTTTCATGTCATTATCGTACAAAGTCACCTCAACATTTCGAAAAAATTGAATCATATAAGCAAACAATACATGGCAAGAAGAAGGCAAAGTTGTGGCAGATAAGATGACTGCAGCTTGTTAAACAATAATCTAATGTGCAAATATAAAGAATAAATAGTGAAATTTTTAATTTGGGGGCAAAAAAATGCTTTTTTTTATCTCACTGTTTTGGATTTTGCACTATAAATATTAAATAAAAAAATGTAAGAATAAAAATTTTATGTGCTCAGCATCTGTTGTGCTGATTCTTTAGTCCATGTGCTGTTACCCTCCATTCCTTTCACACTTTCATTCTCGTTTCTATACCAAGGATCACAAGCTAACACATATGCACCAGCTAACACCTGTAGGCACACAAAGAATCGGTATAATCGAGAAATGTAAAATTGAAAATATCTACTTGTAACAAAGATTTATTGAGTTAGGTGTGACAAAAGCCATGTAACAGTTTTTACTAATTTAAATGGGTTTTTGCTTTTTTGGATGCTTTATACCTTATCACAAACAAGGTAATCTTCCCTTTTTAAGAACGTGTGCCAGTGTTACAAATGAATCGTTACTATACAGTGCTCAGTGTACGGGAGCCAGGAGTTTGATAGGAAAATGAAAGGGCTGGGGATAGAAGTAGTGATGTGATGCATGTCCTTCCACAGGCTGAAATAATAACTAATGTAAGTGCATTCTAGCCTCTCAAATTTTGTGATTGGTTTGAAGTTCTTTAAGTAACCTGTGAATCTGTGTCATCTCCATTACTCAAACCACTAGTGTGATCTCAGTGCACACAGGAAGTGAGGGTCTCTGACTGCTTACGAAAGGACTTCTTGATTTTGGTGCTGCAGCTGCACTCCTCATTTAACACACACAAACCTCTGCAAAGAAATACACACACACGCACACAATCATTATGAGCACCTCAAAGTTACCACAGAAGACTGGGAGTTAAATGGGACAACCAATACTGTAGGGGAAAACAGAGCTGCTGATGTGGCATATCTGTGGAAAGGTGGCTTTCTGAAGCTCAGTGTGCCTCTTCCTCTGCACCTCTGCTTCTATTAGTGATACTGCAAAGTTAGTTCTATTCTAAACAGTCACAAGGGCCATTTTAGAAAGGCTGTATTGGTGGACATAGCAGCGTAAGTTTCAGCCATTTATCATACTCATATAATTCATACTCATTCAGACTCATATAATTTATCAACAGGTCTGCGACCATTCTAAAGGCTCTGAAACACTGTACTTAGACAAAGCAGGTGCTGTACTTCGGCACAGCCCTGCGTCAGCAGGTTTATCATCAGGGGACCATACAAAATCTCACAACAATTTGTCCAGTATGTGTTTCAATATTTCAGTTACACTGCCAACCTGGCTAAATAGATACAAAATTGAATTAGCAATTGAATCCAAAAAGTTGGCAACTAAATTACAGAAATAAGGCTTCTAGCCATAGGTGAAATAACTTCTTTCCATAAAACATGAACAGGTCACCATCTACAAAAACATTTACCAAAGAAAGAGCTCCTAATCTCCTGCACTTCTTATTACAAAGACAAAACATCACTGCAGCTGGTCAGTGTAGAGATTAGCTACTGTGAACGGCAAAGATAACCGTCATTCTACAAGACTGAATGAAATAACAATAGCAGGAATGATCAGAATGAGAGCGTAAACCCGGTCAATGTTATGGACTACTACATACCATATCTATGCCTTAAGCAAATAGTAGCACTTTTACCAATAGGGGTGGCGTGGGATAAGAAAATGGTGGTTATGAGGCTAATTAGTTGCTACTGACATATGCTTATTTGTATGTGCATGATCTATAAGTAAGACACTGTTATTACATTTCATCAGTCATCACTAAAGTTGAGGTTGTTTGCTTTCTGATTTAAAACATGTATTGTATTTTTTGTTTTCTCATTGCAGTTTCCATTTATTAGGATCAAAGGTCACCAGCACCTGTGGGGGGCCGTGGATTCATATAATTTACAGCCACGTTGTCTTTTGTTTCCTGAAGTGTGATTTAACCAGGCACTACATCATATGCCATCCTGGGAAAATGTGTGTAATTGCAAGCTGAGAGGTAGGGAGAGACAGATTGTGGGAGAGTTGTCTGCTTCTTTCTGTTTCTCTCTGGGGTGCTTGGGGGAAAAAAGAGCACTGTTTGGTCTTCATCATCTGAATTTAGTCTGTTTCTCATTGTGGGCTGGAGTTTAGACTTCAGTTAGGAGGTCTTTTATATTTAAAGTCATGTAATTTGCATTTTTTAAATATAGCATCTTTGAACCTGCACCTTCACTGTGCAGTGTTGTGGATAAATAAATGCTAATTATCAAAATGGCTTAATGTCCATGATCCAAAACGTAAGTAATATGCATTCCCATCAAGCTGAGGACTTCAACAATGATCATAAATAATAATAATTCTAGTTTCTAGTGTGGGAGAAGCTCCAAAAAAGGTTTCCAACTTCAAACATTGCAAAGCATTCCTCCAGAACCATATTAAACATTATATAATTATTTCACAGGCTGGATGGTGCTTCTAATGAAGCTGAGTTTAGGTCAACATAGTTTTGTACTCCTATAAATTCTCTTTTTCCCTGTTAGCCTAAATAAAAGTCTTGTAACACTTTACTTTAACCCACGATGTCAAATAATAAATCACAGAATCATTTTATATTTATGGATTTGTTCATTTTAAGGTTAAATGACATGAACACAGCCCACCGCTGCTCATAGACGCCTCTTGCTTTTCCATGAACAGTTTTTCCTGACCTGTTCATCAACAGGTTGCATTATCAGGGGCTCATTTTGCCAGTCTTTCAGGAGGAATGTGATTCTGCAGCACTGTGTCTCAAACAGCAGAGAGCCTGGCAGACCATGACGTAATAGCCTAAAACATGCTATCAGTTAGAAGCAGGGCCAAAACACGTGGAGTTGGCTCCTCTCTCCACTTACCCCCAGGGCCCCTCTCTTTTCATCGTCTCTTTCTCCTCTAGCCCCTCCACCTCCATTCTGCTCCAGCGCACTCTCTGTTTATGAGTGCATGAATCGCTCCATTTCACTATAACCAGCTCCCAACCCACTACCAATCCCACTACCGCTTCAATAATAGACGTCCCCCTCCCTGTGCTTTCATTTCCATGACAACTGATGATGAAGGAAGAAGAGGGGGGGGCAGCAGAGGCAGAAATAAAATGGTGGAAATGCCTCAGTTTGAACCCTAATACTATTTGTAATGAGTTTTCAGGGAAGTTAAACTGAGCAGTGGAAACCAGCCGTCATAGTGGTTAGTCATCATACAAGGTGCCCCTTAAGTAGCACAAAAGAGAATTAATTTATGTTTGTAAGAAAGAATCAGCAAAGCACTACATAGGATAGAAAGATGCAAACATTCTGAAGGTCACCATCTTAGTTTTGCATGTTAATATGCAAACATTTGCTAACTGGTACTTCAAAAAATATGAAAATGCGAATTCATTTTGATGGTATTTTGTTAAAGTATCAATTATAAGGCAAATAAAAATTTCCACATAATAATAGGACATGAAAGTTACAGTGTAACCAATCGTCAGAATTCTTCCTGTCGAGAACATGGATGTGTGTAGCTGATGTTATGATAGTCACTAGTTGTCAGGAACACAAAAAGAAGTATTTTCTTATTCTATGTATTTTCCCTGACACTGTTGAAAAGCTTTAATAATACTCAAAAAGTCACAGAATCACTCCAATCTCAAGAAATTATTCAGAGTAATATGAATAAATGTTATTCAGTGATTTAAGCAGAGCAGAGATAAAGGGTGAAAGCTCTTGAGGTCAACCTTCCGAGAAGCTTTGTGACACATATACAAAGACACGTGCTTTTACATGTTCTCTATACATACACATTCATTGAGATTAGTTGTTTTAATTCAACTGCCTGGATTAGAGCCAGGATTAATTCTATAGCCTGTAGAATTGATGAGGGAATATTTCTGCCCAGCTGTAACTATTGCAGCCTTCGATCCTGTAAAACTAGCTGCACCTTACAAACTATTCTTTTTCTAAAATGTGGCAGACTGGAATAGAAGAGATAAAGTGACAATATATAAACTTCCAGTTAATTGCTTTGAAGATTATGCCTTTCTCTCCCTAAGGGTTATAAAGATAACAAAACCTCTTGAGAAAGATGTAGCAAAACCTATTTCCTAAACTAAGTCGGCATCTAAATGATTGCTTCTTATGTCAGCCTTCTAAGGTTTTCTGATTTATATACAGGTCAAAATTCCAACACATTGAAGTATCATCAACATTTAGAGGAGTGCTAAGAATGTGCTCATAATCTCATGTGTCTGTTATTGTGATAATGTTGCACACTTTTACTGCACTGACACTATATGGAGTGCAGACTTGTTTACCAACAGATCAAGGAAATAATGGGGATGATGGCCCTGATTTATGCATGCATATAATACATGTATGTGTGAGGACCTGCAGGCATTTAAACATATGAGTGCATGTTTTATACAGATGTCAGTAAGACAAGCACGGCAGCCAGCTTGTTAGTTAACGTTATAAAATACTCCTCAGTGCAGACATGTGACTCATGCAGCAACCCCACTGCTGAATTTTTTAAAAACCCTGCAAGAAATGCTCAGATTTAGCTCTCCCAATGCATGTTGGCACAGGTGGAGTCCAGGACCCGACCCATGGGAGCCGAAGAGGGTGAGCTCAGTAATCCCTGAGGTTCTAGGCCTCCCAGTGTGATGTCCTAAATCCCCCAGACCCAAGTAAAATCCCCTTGATAGAAGTTCCCATTATTTGCCTCATTTATCAGTGGCTTAGCCCCACCTCCAGAGTAGCAAAGGGAGAGCTGAGAAAAACAAAGACAACAAAAATATTACTGTTTTATATTCTCCAAATTCCACCTCATTAAGAAAAAATACATTGAATTTCAGGAAAAGTTAATCAAGAGCACAAATACTACATTGTCAGTGTGAACAATTAGAAAACACTAAAACCTCGACTGTTCACCCTCTCCATTGTAAATAGACACATTCCCCTACAGGATCCAGCTGATAGTGACATGGCTGCTGTTTATATCTTCTGAAAGCGAACCATTTGCTTCCCATTAGCTTGGCAATCCTAATGCTATTGTGTTATAAAGCGTATTAGAATAAAGGTGACCCATGCTGTTGCACTCACATTACTTTCAATTATCTGTAACAAGCAATGAGTTTGAGCTGACAGCTGCTGCGTGTGGTGTTACGTTGCAGCATTGTGATTACTCTGAGCATGTGAAGAATATCAGTGTAAATAGAATAAATGTGCATGTGAGCTTGTGCAACAGAGCCATGTGGATGCAGGTTATTATTCCATGGAAATTACAATTAAACTCACTCACAAGCAGCTGGTTTTAATTTCTTGCTTGAAAGTATGTAAGATACGGGACATTGTACATTTAACTAAAACTATTTTCAATAATTGTGTATTTTCGCAATATTTCATTAGCAAAACTGGCCAAGCAGGACAATGTTAAAACAATGCAAGTATCCTTTCAATTACATTTGCAGCCAATTGTTTAAAACAAAGCACTCATATCTGTGAGCTGACTTTGTACTGTGAGGTTTTTAGCAGCCAAGCCCAGTCTTCAAGTGACATCATAGGCTATACACAGGGCATTGGAGCAGACACACATACGGCATTTAACAAGTCTCTGTGAAGCTTATCAAAACAATGGTCTAACACAGGAATATTATTGCCTAGAATAGTAGGCAATAATGACAAAGAAGATACAAAAAATGCTTATGAGCAAAATAAGTTTTTCCCCCTAACCTTCTAATGCCAACATGGCAATACAACTTAAATTTCCATTTCTCATTTGACTCAATCCCAAATTCTAAACTCTAAACGCACATATTTAGAATAAACGCTATCTTGAACAAGTGAGTAGTGTCTAGACAATACAATTTATCAGACAAAACATTCCTCACCTTCAGTGTCTAAAACCCAAACAGGCAGACCTACTCAGAAGAGTAGTTAACAACACACAGACAGACACTGACGTGTGCTGCTGTTTCTCAGGAGATGTCAACACTATGAAAACAGATGAGGAAATATGGAACTAAAAGACTGTTCACCACTTCATTACCACTTCCAGTTGAAGTCCCTCTCCCAAGGATCCCTCTCTTACAAACAAATGGCCACATCCAGATAACAAGCTCATCTGAGAGATTCAATGTTTATTTTTTAAAATGAGTTTCAACAGTGTGAAGTACAAATAATCCCTTTTCCCCAGAATGCAGTCATTGTTTAAATACATTAGAGTTAATAGCTTAAGTCTGGCTATGTTTTCTGCAAGTAAACCATAGTAAAACAGTGTCATTAGAGGATACAGTACCATTAAAATAGCACTAACCTAGTCAGTCTGCAGACAGAATTGTACCCCATGGCTAAAGTAAAAAAAAACAAAAAAAAAACCATGATGGCAAGATCAAGCTTGTCAGTAAAGGTTTCTACATTCTGCCTTATATGCAATACGAGTAGATATTTGTACCTAACAAATACATTCACAGTTCTCCAAGGTTCAAAATCTCTACTGCTTTACATTAGTTCCCTGCAACATCAGTTATATTCTGCCTCCATTGCTCTAAAGAACACAGGACCAGCCTGTCAATAAATCTGTCCTTTGATGCACAACATCAGTGGCCATTAAAGCAGCGTGTCCTCACTGTCCTCGTTGTGCGTGTTGAGCTGAGTCTTCCTGTGAGCTGTGATGGCTGCCCAGATTCGACACAGCATGCCACCTCTGAAACAGCAATATTACACAGATGTAAATCCAAGGATGCAAATAAGACGTCCTAAACACCAAAGGGGGCTTTCTGATATAACTCAAAATAATGACCATTACGGTAGTTCCTTGCTACATGGTCAGATTGTGTGAGTGTGATGTGTGTGAAGAGCTCACCTGATCCCACAGTAAGTCAAGTCATCCCTGCAGGCCATGTAGAGAAGACAATCCAAGGTGAACTCGTGAGAGAGCAACTAGAGCGTAGGATAAAACAGGTGTGGGTTAACAGTGGATGGATGACTAATACCAACCAGCCTCAGGAGTTAAAAAAAAAAAAGGAAGGTGAGCTACTGTTGCATTTACCTTATCAATGGTGTTTTGATCTACAGGGATAGACTTGAGCCAGCGCACCAAATCCTTCACTTCTGGATTAGAGCTTTTCTGTGAAGAATCTATAAAGTACAAAGATTACAACCATTCAGGATGATTGTTGTGACATGATTTTGATGTTAACACACACACACACACACACACGCACATGCACACACAAAAACAAACACAACATGTTTCCACAGTCAGAATAAATAATGATTATGTAAACTGACAAGTCAAGTTTGAGCACAATTGCTAACGATCCAGTGGTCTACGCCTCAGACAGAAACCAGTCAGGCAGAATCCTGAGCCTGAAGCTGAGGTGTGGTAGAGATCGACTGGCACAAGTGTTAAGAAACAGTGATGAGAATCACTGAGTGTGGTGATTAAACTAAGAGGGCTTGGTGCATTGATGTAACACTGGTCATGCTGCAGCCTGTGCGACTAATCATCAGCTAGACTGAGCTCTTAATAACTCAGTCCTAAACTGATTCCCGGATTTTTTTTTTACCAGCTCTCTGTACTGAGGAGAATAGAATCAGCTTTATTGACCAAGTATGGTAACACACTAGAAACAACACAGTTTGTTCAACAGTAAACAAGATACAGGCAACATAGGAATAATACAAAGGAAACGAATGAAAGGTGCAAATGTGTACAACAGTCCCAAGCACTGTTAATACACATCTTACAGTTCTAGTTAGTTGTAAACTTTATCTCTTTAACTTTTAACTTTTCCACTTCAAATTCTACATAAGTTTGGACAAACTTGAGCTAAAGCAACTGGTAGACTGGAAGAAAGTTTAAAAGCAACTTCATGTGATTCTACTGTAAGAACTTATCAAAAATGTCTGAACTTATGCTTCCTTATAGATTTCCAAATTGTATTCTTTGGGAGTCCAGGAGGCTCTGAAATGTAGAGTCCTGTTTTCTTCCAAGTGAACTCTAAGTGAGTCTCATTTATTTTATTAAAGGTAAGCAGATAGTAGGTACTTGAAGATGATCTTCAATCCTCTCCCAAACTGTTATAAAGAACTATCGCGGCCTCTGCAGTAACCGTCTTTCTTTTTTTAATCTGTTCAGCACCTCGTATATGATAGTCAATGCACAAGTTTAGTCAGACACAACTTTTTTAGAGAAGGAATGACAAAATTATTCTATAATATTTCAGCCAACATTGCCTCATATTTATTTCTACTTATTTATTTTGAATGACTCAGTGCAGGACAACAAGACAGACTATCAACCTACACTAACATCTATAATTATAGTGCAATCTTAATGGATGTAAGAAAAAAAACTACCTTTTGCTGTTTTTCTCAGTCCATCTATCTTCTCCTGTTTGCTCCAGACAGAGTACCTCAAGAGCTCCTGGAACTCTCTCTCTTTGTCGCTCAGCTGACTCAGCAGCCTGAAACACAAATGGTTATCATCACTCAGCAGAAAGCAGTGCCTATCGACATTATTATCAAATCAATGCCTAATAGAGATGACAGACACTTCTTTCACAGCAGACATGGTAATTATGAATGTTATTTTATGCAGCCGTGAAAATAACAAAAATTTCCCCAAAAAGCTAACATTTTTACTCACAGTCGAAACAGAAAAGGCAGCACAACAAAGAAGCATCACATGGAAGAAGAGGGCTGAATTCTACCTTTTGGTCTCTCGTCGTAGAGCTCTTAGCTCCTCGCTGAGGGGACAGTTGCTGTTAAGGATAACGTCTGTAGGGGAGAAGGGGCCAGCTGAGGACAAGGTCTCGTTTATGGGTGCCAGCCGCTGCGTGTCTGCTGATGCCTCCCTCTGGTCAGGGTCAAGAACTACAGGAGTGTCCAGGTCAGATGACTGGTCCTCAGGAGTGCTGTCCTCAATCTCAAATGAGGACTGCAGCTGGAGCTTCAGTTCTGGGAGGGGGTGGGGCATAGACAGTGAATAAACAACCAACATTTGCAGAAAAGTAATCAAAAAAGTAAATAAATTGAAAAGACATGCACTGGATATGCAATGAGAGCAAGAATTGTTAATGCTCCTGCCACAATCTCACTTATCCTTCAATATCTGCTTGTCACTACAAACACTTAAGCTAAACTACTGAATGTGACAGCATACAATAAATCTCTACCTGGTAGCAGTACAGTTATGGCCTCCTGTACTGACTGCCTCAGCAGATTGTCCAGAGCAAACATCCAATGAGGTTTCACTTGCTGCTGCTTCAACACCTTCTTCACCTATGTACGGAACATTTAGTTCAAGAAGATTGTGAAAAAGTGATGTTGACTTAAGGAGCTGTTCACTAAACCTAAAGCTGACAGCAGTGTAATTACCAGTGTGTGAGAAAGTGACTCACTGAATCTTGGAAGCTGAACAGCACCGCCTGCAGGCTGTTCAGAGGCACTCTGGCAGCAAACAGAGCAGCACGAAGGGCCAACAGGCCACTGGTGAGCTGTTTCCTGTCTGGGGATCGGATGTTGTCTCGCAGGCAAATAATGAGCTTGGTGATGTGGTCTGCAGTGAGTGATGATTCCTCATCATGCTTTTAACAGACAGAAAAAAAGTGAGCACGAGGGTACTTTCATTGATTTCAGTCTGATAATACTGAAAGACGTCCTTAACCGCAATTGCGCTTCACTTGGATTGGGGATAAACCAATTGACAATTTTTAAGTGTGAAATTAATTGCAACATTAACAAAAGGTCCATTTTAATTTACCTCTCACACTAGTTCCCCTTAGTTAAGGCTGTGGGTTAAGCCTGTGAGGGGTAACCACACTATGCTTTGAGCCAATGTTGTGACACGTCTTCACACACCTGAGGCACAGAGTCTTGTATATTGAAGATAACATGACTGATGGAGTTCGTGAGAATTCTGTGCAGTGTAGCTCGCCTTTCACTGTCCTTCCTCAGCATGAAAAGACCAGTACTCTCCATGGTTGTGGCTGGACTGCTCATGTCTGTAGAATCCTCTGGTATTCTGGCCAGAAGGTAAGAATGAATTGACAATTAATCGCATCAAAATACAAAGAATAAAAAACAATTGTTGTATATAGTCTACTGTATATATCAAAGTGAATATCCCAGTAAATTAACAGAAGACATAAATTTCAGTTATTCGTGTGTGATTTAAAAGCTATTAAGTATTGCAAGTTTGACTACTGACTGTGGCATGTTTGCCCTTTTTGCACCCAAACAGGATGCAGTCTCGCCAGAGTGACTGAAACTTCACTGTGGTTTGCTACTGATGTAAGATCCTGTGGAACTGTAGATGATGCAGTAATTATAACACTTTTACCTTCTGTTAAGTAGAACTGTAACTCACGGTAGGAAGCTGCTGGAGCTGGGTGGGCTCTCTGAAATTTCATGTGCTCCGAGGGTGGACTGTGGCCTCCTGAGGTCCAGGGAAGCAGACAGGTCGATTGAAGAAGAGTATGAATCAGTGTCCTCCACAAGGATGGAAATGGGTACAGACAGACTGCGCTGATAGTCAGCTGCAAACCCCAGTGAGATTGTGGTTAGATACTGTAAACTGGTATTGTTCCTAATCTCTGACATCTAGCACATTTTATAACAACACCATACAGGTGTTAGAGCAGGTGCAGCAGAAGTGAAACACTCACCAGCAGACAGGGAGTCTTTTTGTTCTGATTCCTGTGGTGCCTTGACCTTCTTCTTGGGGGAGAACCTTAGGAAAGTTTCTGTCAGCAATTCTTCAGCAGTGGCTCTGTTGTCCGGGTTCGGCACGAAACATTTCATGATGAAGCCCTTTGCATGGTCTGACATGCACTCTGGAACCGTGGGGTGGATCTTAAACATCCCTACCTTGATGGGATTTTATATGTCAGACTGAGGACTAGATGCTTAACAATATGTAACGATAGAAATGTTAGGATATTGTCAAGGTTTTTAGGATTTGTAATTTGGGGATTTAAAATCTATAAATATTCTTTGCCACTGATTTAATAATTAAAATCCTTCAGTCAACCACCATTTGTAATTTTATGAAAACACTATCGACCTAAAGCGCAACTTTCCTGCCTTTACCTTGAACATGGCTGCCTGAGGACTTCCCAGCTCATGAAAGGGTGTTTTGCCTGTTGCCATTTCTATGATGGTGCATCCAAGGGACCAGATATCAGCTGGCTTCCCATAACCCCGTGGTCCTTGGTCTATAATCTCTGGGGCCATGTACTGGAGAGTTCCTAAAGAAATAAAAATAATCATAATTGTGAATTGCTATTACTTAAGAAATACAATAGTACAATATATATTTACATTAAAGTTAACTAAATAAAATGTGTGAAACAAGACAAAGTCTTTCTCACCAGTAAATGTCTCAGTACAGGGATTGATCCCTGCCAAACGTTTGGATGTTCCAAAGTCCGAGATCTTTAGCACTCCACTATAGGTGTTTATCAATACATTGTCACCCTGCAGCAAATATATATTCAAAATACAATATTTATACCTTCTTTAAGATTGTGTGTTTAAAAAATAAAAATAAAAAATAAAGAATTTATTGTCAAGCTACCATAGAGTTCCAGGGTGCTCTGCTCACCTTAATGTCTCTGTGGACTATCTGATTGTCATGAAGGTATTTGAGACCCTCAAGAATCTGTTTGGTGTAGAAGATGATGGTAGCTTCATTGTCTTTTAGGGGACCCCATTTAGAGCGCAGGAGAGATGACAAACTTCCTGCAGGTGGGAATGTAAAATTTCATAAGACTGCGAGCAGGATGTTTTTGGAACCACCCACTTCCTCAGAACTGGCTTCCAGTAGACATTACATAATCACACATGCACATTAGACAAATGCTAACTTCCTTGTATCTTAATAAATGCACTGTCATTAAAAAGGACATGCGTTGGGTAGCAGGGCTTCCTAATAATTTGCAATAATAGGCTTCAGTAAATGCACAAGAAGATGTGAATGTATATGAATACAACAAAAAAGACACCATTATACTACATTCTAGACTGACACACTTTTTAAACCAAACTAGGTTAATGTAAATTGTCATCAATGAAGAGCCATTTTCTATGGATCTTTGCAGTTTATAAATGCTGTTAAAAGTATAATAAGTTTATATTCATAATCCACACCTCCTGGTACTTCTTCCATGAAGATCTTAATGAAGCCATCCTGACTGACAGAGCCCAGGTACTGGACAATATTCCTGTGTTTCAGCCTCTTGTGTAGAGCTATCTCCTCATGGAGGGGCTGTGAGTACCTGGGAGACACGGGAATAAAAGTTAGATGTGTTCTTAAGTTTAAAGGGGCAGTGTAGCTTAATTGATAATTACTGGGTATGAAAATGTTCAACATTGGTGAACAAGGTCAAACCTTGTTCACCAATTCGGAAAATAAACTGTTTATTGGTCAAAACCAATGCATGATCCAGAATGCTTTAAAAGTGATCTGAATATCACATTTCTCTGGCAGAACCTCTCATTTCCAAATAACACTGTAGGACATGTTAAAGATCTTTTTGCAGATTATACAGTGATAACAAAGAGTGACATGTTAAAACAATCATCCAACTCCCTCAGATTCCTAAAGAGCACTGGTAGTGATCCAGAGAATGTCTGTGACTGTGATTGCTGCAAAATCCATTGCAATTGCATTAAGGCTATCATACATTCACGTGATGTAAAACTGCCGCTTAGAGTTTCCCAGCCAAGGATGAAAATATATTTTTTTTAAAACAGAAAATAGAAAATGAAAATGGAATTGTTGCGTACGTGCTGTCCTTCTCAGGGATCTCTTTGATGGCAATGCGTACTTGGTTGCTCAGGTCCCTCCCAGCGTAAACCACACCATACGTCCCTTTACCCAGAACCACCTTGTCACCATTCTCAGTGTTCTCATAGATGTACTATAAAAACAAGGTCAAGATGGCACAAATGAGTACATAAAATTATGGGGAATATCACAAGCAGTCAGAGGTCAACAGACAGAAACATTAAAACTGAAAGAAGAAAAAATCTTTCGTGCTGAGACATCTGACATAAAAACATGGTTATATAATGATGTTTTTGTCGTTTACACACCCACACACACACACAGCTGCGGAAAATCTGACACTATGCTATAAGAATGTTTCTGTTGTTTAGAATTACATTTTTCATAATAAGAAGTAAAAAAAACTGCACTTGTTTTTATACTTTTTGTTTTTTATAGGCAAGCAAGACCTAAAATAGGGAACACTGCATGCCAGAGAATTTAACTAAGTACAACTGACCTCTGGTATTTCCTCAGTTAAATGGTCCAGATCTTGTACACGGTCTTCTGCCTGCTGAAGCAGAGAGTTCACCAGCTCACAGAAACTAGTAAGACAACAGCATAATAAACATTAATTCGCTTCATTAATGCTCTTAATTAAATATTTAACCTGAGCAAATATATACCAGTATAAGTAACAAGAAGTGGTATGTAGTCATGCAGAGAGTTTCAAATTTTCTTCAGTTTCTTTGGAAGAATATGGCTCCAGTGGAAACGGTCTACAGCAAACAGTGTCTTGTTTATGTGGTATCAGGAAGAAATTTTAAAAATGCTTTGAGGACCATCAACCATTGATTTTCCTTCCTTTATAGTAAAGTAGAGAAAGGTAAGGTCTTTGCCTGGTCAGCAAACAGGAATCTCTGGTGCTACATACAATATCACTATTATTAAAAGAAACCTTTTTCATGTGTCAACTGATTTTTGATTTGAGAGGGAAAAACTGTGTCTTAAGGGGATTTTGGAGACTGCTGAAGGAAATGTGATTCATATATAGTGAAATTACATCACAGTTTTTTTTCACATTAATGACTAGACTCAGTCTGCAAAACTAGTTTGTGTATTTGTCTGGTTAACCCTGATTATTTTCCTGCACCCTGTAGTGCCTGCCTGTTTATCTCTATGTAGCTAATCAGTTGCTCACTGCATCATGCGCAGTGCCTAACACACAAATGTACACACATGCTCTGCCGCTGTTGTATCTTCGCCAGCTCATTAGTTACTCACCCTTTACAGTGAAGCTCAGAGGGGAAGAAGAGCTGGAAGTCATCTGAGTTGTAGTGAACATACAGGAAGCAACTCCGCTCATCAATCTTTGAAATACTTTTGAAGGAGAAGAAGAAATGTAAAAAAATCAAACAAATCTGACTCATTAAATCAAATTGTTTTAGTTTGTTAGCTATCTGTTTAGAAAAATGCAAGGTTGTGTCAAAAACGGTAAAGAAATGGAGTTCTGCTGAACACAAAATTTTGGCTTTAGGTAAAAAAAATTGGGGGGATTGAATTATTTAATAAATCCTGACAAAGGTGCTTCTCACAGCTACTGACTGTTTTGAGTGATACAACTGCCCACACTGGTGTCAGAGTGATACTAGATTTAGCAGCCACAGAGAAAACAACAAAAACCCATCCAGCTACAAAGAAACAAACCCTGACCCTATATTGAAGAAATAAAAATATGAGCCGGGATTTCTCAGAAAACCTGTCTGTTTTGGGTGAACTGTCTTTGCTGCAGGTCTAAACACACCCAGTAATGAGAGCATGCATTTTAGAGATGTTAGCACATGCTGGAATCTACTTTACCTCACTCCCCGAATTGCAGAGGCTGGGAAAGTCCACTGGTGTAATCCTTTCTGTAGAATCAAAGATGTAATTAAACACCAGGAAAGCAGTCTGTTTGTCTGCTAATAGCACGCGAGCAGGTTTCATTATCATGTTCTGGGGTACGAGGTAAGGTAAAGTGAGGTACTGGGTCTTTCTTTTACGCATTAAAACTCAAAGAACACACCACCTACAGATGAACTAGATTAAACTTGTACTGGACCGTAAATCAGCGTTCAAAAAGCGTCTCCTCCTCTTATGCAAATTCTGTGCTGTTTAGGGATGGCAGGTAATCAGAGACAGATATGTTGCACGGGGTGGGAGCACAGTGGGTCTGCACCTTTAAGTGTGTGATGTGTTTCAGCTGCACAGTGTGATTTTCGTCCTCCTCATTCACACACACAATAGCTGGTTGAAGGACTTTACTAGGCTCCAGAATGAGCACCTGAAACACAGCAATTTAAATTGACATAATGATACTTTACATTAGCCACAAGTTTCATTTATACTGAGAAATCAAAACAGTTTTTCCATTATCTCCTTGCCATATCATTCCATCAAGTATTGTATTCTATCTCAAGCTTACGATCAAACTACACACAGCTGGGTTCCATTTAACAAATGCTAACTCCCACAGAATATGAGTTTTCTGATTATTGTCAATGTTTTTATTAAGGTGACTGTGTTGTCTTACAGGGCAGTGCTCTGTGGACACAGTTGGTTTGCAGGTCTGCAAAAACAGTTTCATCCAAAAGTCCATGGTATCCTGTTTAGCAGGTTCCACTTCAGGCAGCTTGGCAAATTGACCGTAAAGGATGTACGTTTCCATAATGGATGCCACAAACCTGAAATAGAGATTCAAACCTCACAGATTCAATCCAATGAATATAGAAAGAAGAAAAGATTCACTGTAAATGTTCTCTAATCCACAGGTATTTTAGAGGTTTTCAATGAAAGCAGCAATCATTATAAACTTACTCTAGTAACAGACACCTGATAATGATTAAAACCCCTGATCTGCATAATTTGTTAATAATAAGGAATTGGTTCTTAGGACTCACCAGACAGGAGCCTTGAGCTTGTAGAGTTTCTCAGAGGCCTCAATGACTTTCTTGTGCTCATTAACTAAAATGTTTGCTCCAAGGTAGAAGCCGACATCCCAGTAGTCTTTCATCTTCTCTAAGGTACCCTTCCTACCGAGCAGACTGCTTATAGTTACACCTAAACAGCAAAAACCGAGCAAATCAATTCAATAACCAGATCCCTGATTGATGACTTACAGTGTAAGACTATTATGTGCACACACACTATGGGCATTCATCAGTGAATAGAGATGTACTTCAATGATACTAATTGGAACATGAATTCTAAACACTAATATGTACTAAGTGTACAAAATATATTTTTGTATAATTTGTATACTGTGAGCTATGTCCATACAAATGTAAATTGTATGTTGTATTACCCCACCAACATGATGCAATGCATGCCTGTAGTTTAAATGACATGACACACTAAACCTGCAGACCATGAACTTGCATTGCCTCCAAATAATCAAAGCAGGTGTTTGTATCCAAAATCACCTATTTTGCGCAGCTCCATAGAAGAACCAAATTCATGACCGGCTGCCATCATGAGGACCACATTGTTGAGACCGGAATGAAGAGTTGGCTCTGTCTCAAAAGCTTTTCCATACCTGACAAACAATATAAAGACAGGACTGACTAAATATAGTACTACACCAATAGAAAGGGATGAAAATAACAGAGTTATAATCTAAATAAACTGCAGCTCAAATCCAAAAAGGGCCATGACACACCAAGCCGTCAATCAGCTAACGTTGGGCTACCAACAAACATGCATTGGCATGGTTTTTGCGGTGTGTCGATTCAGCAAGCTGAATCGGTGTAACATCTTATTGGACACGTCTTCATTTAAAAGAGGTTTTAAACTGTGGTGATAGTGGTGTGAAAATGGTAAGACAAAATGGTAGCCTGTGTGCGTGGTCTCAAGTCTACTGCTTTCTCTTCTTCTCCTGCAAGTGCAGAACGTCTTCGCATTGTTTTCAAGTCTCACTTGTCAGCTACGACAAAACGTCAAATCAGTTTGTCTTTGTCACCACTAGTTCTTTAACGTTGGTTTAGTGTGTCATGGCGTAATGCTACCTTTCTCATTAGGTGTGAAAAGGCTCTCATGACTAGACTGACAAACACACAAACTGGTAATGTTCGCACCAATAGCAGGCTCGATCTCTGCTGTCCAGATCAGTGAACCCAGAGCTCATAAACATATCTTTGTAGATCCGTCCACACAGACAGTAGACGTCTGATGCCACATTCTCGCCTGACTCCACAATAGGCAAAATTGCCTTCAAAGCCTTTGCACGATCTCCAGGGTGATTCCTCCTGGCATGAGAAAATTGAATCATATCAGGTGTGATGCAACTTTGACAAGGACATTTTTATCTTTTAGACATAAAAGGCCAATTACGGCTTCTGAATCGGAACTCCTCAAAAGACTAAGGGAAAATCAGGCTTAGATTATAACTTTTCAAAGGTGCTTTCTTGTAAGTTAAATTTCAATCGTAGTACCTGTTAAGAGCAAAAATGTAATGAAACTGGATATTCTGATGTCCTGCTACTAGACACATGGGCAGGTTGTTCAGAGTCTCCACCAGTTTGATTATGGCATCATAGTCCTGAGAAAAAAAGCAGAATTATTAATGCTCACATTTCAAAGCAGGTGATATTTTATATGTCTACGTTTAGGGTAAATAATCAGTCATACTGACTGTAGCCAAAATAGATCTATTCAGACTTTAACTGTTATTTGATTAATCCAATAATTGAACCCACATGTAGTCAACCATTATTAAAAGAAATAATTTATTCAATCAAAATGCCAAACATTTGGTTCTACATCTCCAAACAAACATATTTGCATGTTTTACCGTTATCTAATATCAAATTAAAGATTTAGCACTTTGTTTAAATAGAGTAATTCTACTGTTTATTTACACAATTCACAAAGAAAAAAACAATCTACATGTAAAGGACCACAGTTTGCAGCCCTACACACACCCACACCACATTTTTGTAGATCATTTTGAAACACAGACACACACACATACCTGATTGTCCCTGTATGACAACAGCAGATTCATAACAATATCAGGGCTCAGCAGCTCCACGCTGTCCAGGCGTTTTTGGATGTGGCTCAACTCCTCACTCAGGGCTTGGCCACTGAACCGCTCCCGGGCCATACGAATCTCCTGCCTGATGGACTCTCGGAAGTATTCGCTGTCACCATAAAGAGGCAATATAACATTTAACACAATCAGAGTCGGTAATAAACCAACTAAGTGAGGTCAAAAATGGAGGAAGTTGTTTGTTATGGTGCAAGCAAATGCATGTGTAATTTGAAATGATAATCTTTTTAAGAAAGCACATTATGATGGACAGAGACGTGGAGTTTATATCTGACCTGGACTGAATGTGCACGTTGTTGAGCAGATCCACCAGTGTCTCCACCAGTGGAGTAAGCAGGGGTTCCAGCGGGAAACTAGGCTGCATCAACTCTTGAATACCAGTCATTATAGTGGCATCACAGGCAAAGACTTTACCTTGAGGCGACACTATGTAAGGGATGAATGTGTAACTTCCACACTGCTCCTGGAGGAAGACAATACATGCATCATAGAGGAAAACACACACTCGAGGGGGCTGAAACATCAGCAACAACAGTTGTTTGGCTTTTCATACTTGATAACACAACTTTTTGACTCCCAGTTTCAAATCATCTTAGGCTTATGTCACAGACAGAACACCTCCTTCATCAAACCCTTTTATACAGGACATTGAATTATAATTTGTTATAGTTTTTAATTTATAAGATTTAAACATTCTCTAGTTGCAGCTTGCTTTTTTCGATGTTTTTTCTATTATTGTAAATTCAATGTCTTTACATTTTAAACTTTCGATTTTGCACTAAAGATCCCATTTAGGTCTGTGAAACACTGATGGGTATTTTTTAGTGTTATCTTACATTTTTTACACCAAATTATTAATTGGTTGGTGGAGAAAATTATATTTATTTGCAACCAAGGAAACAGCATGCATGGGTGCCCTAAATGTGTGCCCCTTTTGGCCCAAAACCCCAACATCTGTGTTATTAGAACCCGAGTTTTGATGGGAACAATAGTGTCTTAAAACTAGAAGTTGATGCAGTCATAAATATATACACTGTGGCCTCTATAATGTTGGAGGACAAAGACACATTTTAGCATTCTTAACAAGAAAAGAAAAAAGTCACATATGATTACAATAAATACTCTCTGATTTATTTATTTATTTATTTTAACAAACATTTTGACTATATCATAAAGAAACTACAGCAGATATATTACATAATTCAAGGTTCAAGGCACCACATTATTTGGGGGGCATGGCTTCAGAGGTGTTAGCAGCTGCTCAGGTGCGTTTAGTTGCCCAGTTTATACAGGTATAAGAGAACTCTCAGCACCTGTAGCAGCATTTTCTTTTCCAACAGTGGGTCAATCACGGAGGGGGCCTGGTGGCTCAGTGGTAGAGCTGGGTGGGGTTGGGTTCCAGAAGGCACCCAGCCACCAAGGGCCACCCAGATGCCAGTCCCGAGTGCGGATAAAATGGAATGGCATCCGGCGTAAAAACTCGTGCTAAAGCAATCTGCGGAACACGTTTCGCTATGGTGACCCCTGTAGGGACAAGCCGAAAGCGGCTGATTTGTTGTTTCTTATGAAAAACGGAGAAACTAGAACAAAACTGTTAGAGAGGTTGGCCAAACCTTAGGCTTGTTATTAGGTTTACATAATTAAAGGGCCAAAGAAGACCTGCACAGCTGAAGATGAAAGAATTCTCTCCAAAACATAATTAAAATTGCCAAGACGGGGCTCGGACAACACCTTGGATGTGTCACTGACCACTGTTCACCGAAGGTTTCATCAAATACAGAGGCACTATACTGCAAAGTGCAAACTACTAGTTAGCTACAAACACAAAGTGACCAAGTATTAGTTAGGTTAACTCCGAAGTGGCTCTGTTATGCCCCAAGCTCATATAATTTCACTGATAATATAACTACTGATGGCAGGAGCAGAATTAATTTTGACAGGTATTAACACACCCCCATCTACTCAAGGTCAAGCAAATACCTCAAAGCTCACTGACTGCAAGTTCATTCTACAGCAAGATAACGATCCCAAACATCAGGGGACATGCAGAGGAATACTAAGCATACTAACGTACATTTACTGTACCTAACATGGCTGTATCAGAGGACAGTGTATACACTGTTGTAACCTCAAATTCAGCCGGTCATGAATTTGGTTCTTCTAATCAGCGAACTACTATGATTGGCACTGTATGCATGAATTGCACTGTGGTCACACATTTTGGCCCCAGTACAGCACGTGTTGAATTTTCATGTCAGTTCCTATTACACTGAAGTGCTTAGCAATTATTTAAACTTCTGATGAAGTACTTTCTTAATGGCTTTGGAGGCCCTGGCTGTTGAGAGCCTGGGGTCGCTTTCCCCACTTTTAATTTATTACAAATATTACAGTAAATTCAAGATTCAAGATTCAAAGTGTTTATTGTCCTATGCACAGACAAAAAGCATGTTTCCCTGCAAAATGAAATTCTTACTTTGCCGTCCACACTAAATGTCATACAGTGAAGTAAAATAAAAATAGAAAAAAAATGAAGTGAAGTAGTATGTGTTGCTCTTCGGTTACCTTCACAGCCTGTAACGTTAGATCACCATCTTGCTTGTAGCAGTACAGTATTATGTTATTGGTCATACTAAAACTCTCCCTCACTCCAAGGTGATAGAAGAGGGAGGGCTGGCAGAAAGTGTCACTCATCTCGACCACTGCTACATCTGTGGGGGTGGGGTGAACAGGGTGGGTCAATGCGCGTAATTGGCGTATTGCTGCGTCAACATGTTATCCAAACAACCCCCGCTTCCCCTCCTTCCCTTGAAGTAAAAGCATGCCTGCACTTGCCTGCGTTGTAGAAACTATCCAGGACGTCTGTGCTCCCCAGTGATATTCTTTCATTCGGGATAGTTTTGAACACGGCGTTTGCGTCTGCGCAGGCTTCCTTTAGACACTTCAGTGATAAGTTTCCTTCGGTCTGCGGCACCGATGCGCCCACGTTCACAATGTACGCCACGGACAGCGCTCGGGTCCGACTGCGAGGAGAGACGACCTGTTTAGCCGAGCCATTGTCGCTCAACTCGATTGCCAGAGGATCCTGCCATAAACTTCCAGCCGCCACCCACACTGGATCTTTCCTCTTCTCGTGCAGACTCATTCGCCTGCGCTCGGTCGTGTACATCTTTTGCTTTAATGTTCCGTTGCCCGAAAGTCATGCATGCCTCAACCTACTTTCAAAACTCAAGAGCACAGTTACTCGTTCTTGTAATTCCCCAGGTGCGTCGCCGCCTCCGCTCGTGCGACATATCCACTGACATTCCTGGTACTCTTCTCCGGTCGACCCGCCCTCCTGTCCTGCTCCGCCCGCTGACATTTTGAGACTGAAACTGGCAACACAGCCCGACTCTCGCATGACCTCTGCTGAGAATAATATCACTCAAATACATTACATTTCTGGAAAAAACAACATGCTTAAAAACATCGTTGTAAATAAATTTTAATGCGCAAAATATACCTTTTAGTATGTATTTTTTTGGGGGGGGGCACAAAACTGATGAGGTGTCTCCATTAAAAATATTGCCACAATTGAAATTTTCTTCTTTATTTACAGTACAAAAATGGAAATTTACTATGGCTGCGCTGTTGGCCTATCAACACGCAAAAATAAAGGTGGAAGTGTCTCAATTCACACTGGATTGTTGCAAGAAATAGCACAACAGCATAATCTAGTTTCCCTGCACTACAAAGCAAAAAAGGAAATATTAAAAGTCATATGTAGGTTTACTCTGACAACAAGCAATGCTTATTAAACATGACATTCATCATTTTCATGTACACAGACATATACAGTCGGGGCTTGGACAAGAAATTAGTCCATATTTTATACATTGCTGTGATCCAAATATATAATTAACTATAGCGTTCCTCAAGATACCTTTATCTGGCACTGAGCACTTTTTAATGTCAGATGAGAGATGGTCATGCATCACATAGACATTAAACAAACAACCTGAGAAAAGGAAGTCTTCGTGGAGACAGTTGTGGCAGGTTCAAGCAATAGTTCTTTACTTACAGAATATACAAAGCAGTCTTGTTCCTTTATTTAAACATTTCGTTCCACATTTACCAGTTCAATCCATGGTTCCATTCCCTGCAGAATCTTCTACCTGTTGAACTCTGAAAAATCTAAGAATTTAACCTGAAGAAACTTAATCTTGTTTATGGGGATGATTTACTCATCAAGGCCCTCGTCTTCCTCTTCCTGCTTGGCATCCACCTCGCTTGTATCTGAAAATTCGTGGAGGAGAACATATTCACGGCTACTGAAGCCAAACTTGAGAACATCTTTTTCTCTGAGCTCATAATAGCGCTGGGGATCGATGCGCTGGTTGTTCAGGTAGGTGCCGTTGCTAGAACCCAGGTCAATGATGTAAGGCCTTACCCTGCGGCCAGTGGTACCATCTGCACGCGTAAACTCCACAAGTCTGGAGATATAAAGACAGAAAGGAAGATATGGTTTTGTAATACAATGTAATTGTTGGCATCATTTATCACACTGGTCAAAACAAATCAAATAAAAATATATATACACGTGTAAATACAGGATATGTAGTGCTTTTTGAAATTGTGCCGATTAAAGTGGTTAATATAGTAAAGCAAAAGACCTAAGGTAACGTTACCTATACTGAAATACTGCATGCTGCTTGGAGCAGGATGGGTGGTCAATGGGAATATCCGCAATTTTTCTCTGCCGCCCCAGCAAATAGGCACTCTGTCTGTGAATATACATGACTGGAAGGGGTTCATCATTTTTGAAAGGGTACAGTCGCCATCTTCGCTTCGGGATGCGAGCCTCCAGTGGCTCGTTGTACTTAATCACCACCCCTCGGAATGTGTTGGTATCTTCTGTGAGTGCCCCTGACAATTCAAAGTTAGGCATCTCCTTCTCAACAGTAGGATCATTTGAGCCACTTCCCTCTCCTTCAGACTGCCCGAAATCATGTTCTTGGTTTTCTTCACGCCTCTGTCGGTTTTCCCTGCGCCGCTCATCGTGCTGCTGTCGCTCAGCTTGTTGGGAGGAAAGTGCATCTCGTTCTGCGTGTCTGTTTCCACCACGGACTCTCTCCCGTGGCCTGTCTGATTCCCATCTGCTCCGCCTCTCCTCTGGCTGGTCGTTTCTTCGCCTTCTCTCATCACCACTGGCCCGAGGCTCATCCCGCTCCTTTAAAACATTTGGAATACAGTTGAAGAAAGACTTTTATTAATCCAGGAGAAACTTGCACGGTTGTAATTTTATACAGTTAGTACTATTACATAGAATGTAAAAAAATCAATTTAAACTAAGACTATAAATACATTCATACAGTCAAACTGAGTCAGTCAAAGACTGAAATGTGGCTAAGTAATGGTCTCCAATTTTTGGGTGACAAAAACAAAAACTGATATACCATTGTGCCACTGAAACAAAATTACCCGCTTTATTTTGACATCAACACCACGTTGGGGGCTGCGACTCCTCCGGTTTCTGGGCGATCTGCTGCCTCTTCTGGCGGGGGATGTAGCTCTTCTGCCTGATGAGCGGTCCCTTGTTCTGGGAGGAGACCTACATGACGAAACCAGAAGACTCTTAAATGCTTTAACATAACTCATTTTTACTGTTATGGTGGACAGGCCGTAGCTATGTATATTAAACCCCATCAGACAAAACTATCTTTTTCTGATAAGGACGCGGTGCCAAATCCTTTATTTTACACCTGTTAAGTTAAACACAAAAAATGTGACAATACCAATACAATATGATGTCAGTAATGTCGATACCTGCTCGTTCTTCTTCTCTGTGGACTTGAGTTGTCGATGGACCTCGACCTCGAACGGCGTGATCTCTGTGGCTTAGCGTTAACAGGGCTCAGTTTCTCTTGTTTTACCTTAACTTTGGGCTCCCGCTCCGGGGATTCCTTTTTCCTGTGTCGCTTTTCTTTGGCCATACTTGAGTAATTATACAGACTCAGCCTGTAATGCGACTAAACAAACATTACCGATCACACAAAGGCGTATAACAGACAAAGACAAACTAAAAAAAATGTAGCAATTACAAACTTACAGGCTGTTGTGCTGAGAACCCACACTTCCGTTTTCCGCTGTACGCCGACAATTTATCTCGGCATTTTCCTCGCCTCGCTGTAGTTCCGCTACGATTGCATCTTCATAGAGCAGCTCAAGCAAACGCGTTTTTAATTGCTCCGACACATATAGCTTTAATTTGTGTAACAAAAACGTTGCTTAAAGGCACGTTGTAAGTCGAACCATGTAATAAAACAACGCACACACAATGGAAACCCGCCGACACAGAAAACGAGATAGCGAGATAATACAATTTTAAAGAGTTACTAAAAATACTGCTACAGTAGTAAAGGTGAACCGAACTGCTGGTCCCACGGGGTCAAACAAAAATGGAACACGTGCTGTTGGCATGTTGCTATGCCAACGCAAACACTATGCACCAAGGTTTTGATCCACATGAGCAGTGATATTTTAGTTAGTTAAACCCAACTACCGGATTTAAACACAATGTCTTCACCAGGGGAATCTCTCCTGAAATACGACAGCCCGGTTTTGATCAGCAAAAGCACAGACAGAAAATCACCGAAGGTGAGTCCACCAAGTTTAATGGAGCTTCACGTTGCGCCGGGACAGGAAAAAACAAAAAACAAAACGCATTAGTTACCTAATAAAAACGGGATGCAGTATATTTTTATTTTAAGGTGGTAGCTGCTGCTGGGGATGTTTTGTTTAACCTACTGTGCGACGGTTTGGGGGACTTTTGAAATTTGTTATAAGAGGATTGTTCCAAAAATAATTTAATAAAAAATTAAATAAAAAAAGAAATCAATATATCTTATGTTAAATTCTGGCCTGTAGTAGTTCCCACCACAGTGTCCTATTATTTAAAAACCTTTATACACTGTTTAGGTTCTTAAAAGGTCTTTTTTTTAGCCCTGGACATAGAGGTATCCAGCTGTTTGAAAATATTAACTACATACAACAATGTGTAACATAAAATACATTTGAATGCAGGGACGACCACTGAGAATTAGCCATCAGCAATCTCCAGACTCTACCCCTATTCCACCACCTCCTAAATCAAAAACAACCTCAACTGACACCAACAGGCAAGAAAATGAGGAAATCCTGAATGCCATCCTTCCACCCAGGTATACATTTTCCTCTACCTACAGTAAATTGCTTTACAGGGTCATCCAACTTTGTCATTAATCTCAAATGTTTGGTGGCAGGGAATGGACGGACGGGAACCAGCTGTGGGTGCAGCAAGTTTCCAGTGTACCTTGTACAAGAACAGATGTTGTTCACCTAGAGGAACTCCTTGACGTAAAGCTGCAACAAAGGCAAGCCAGAGAAACAGGAATCTGCCCAATACGGAGGGAGCTGTATTCCCAGTGCTTTGGTGAGGCGAATGCTCAGATGATGGTGATCACTTTGGTCACTGTAGATACCACAATGGATGAACATACAGCTTTTTCTTTTTCTTTAAGATGAGCTAATCAGACAGGTGACCATCAACTGTGCTGAAAGGGGTCTGTTACTGTTGCGCGTCAGAAATGAGATTCAAATGACAATTGCTGCCTACCAGACACTGTATGAAAGCAGTGTGGCTTTTGGTATCAGGAAAGCACTGCAGGCTGAGCAGGGCAAGGCTGACATGGAGAAAAGAGTAAGGGCATTAAGTTATTTATTTCTTACCACTCCTCAGGATGAATGAATCAGAAAAACTTAACATTTTTGCAACAGTGAGCAATAATCTGCCTCGGGAATTATATAGATGTTTTTCAGTTGAATGTCCAACAGAGAGCACTATTTTGCTTTCAGAGTTGCCGTAAAATTGAGGATGGCAGCACTGTCTGTCTGCAGCACTGTCCATGTCTGTTACTTATAAGTGATTTTCTTGCTACCTACCTAGATTTCTGACACAGAGAATGAGATACAAGAGCTGAAGAAACAACTGAGTGAACAGAAAGCTAAATGCGATGCAATTGAAAAGAGAGAAAATGAAAGACGTCAGGTAGAGGAAAAGAAGCACACGGAGGAGATTCAGTTCTTGAAAAGAACCAACCAGCAACTCAAGGTGAGGTTTCAATGTTACATACAAACATGTCTCCTTTAGATCAAGTAATCAATAGCAACTGTCTAACGATCAGCTTATTCTTCTTTTCAGACACAACTGGAAGGGATCATTACACCAAAGAAGTAATTTCAAGTGAATATTGAGTGTTCTAAGTACACAATATAAAACTATTTGTCATTTTTCTTAATCAATTAGTATTAACTAAACTAGGTATAATTAAAGAATAATGGTGAAAAAGGTGAAAAAAGCTTTAAAAGTTAATAAGTCGCAGCTAAATACTGTGTCTGAATGTTAAATTGGTGATGAATAAAGTGCCATTCAAAAACCGAAAGAGTCAAAGAAGAAAGACAGTTTCTAAAGCAAAATTAGGTTAAGGTCATAATGATTAAGATCTAAGGAACTATGGAACATTTCCATAAAACTCTGCCTGATGTTTTATTATTTATATAACTTTATATAGTAAAACATTCATCCATGTTACGGCCCTTATTTGGTACATTTTGGAACGTAAAATAAATGTTCAGGTTTGCTTCATACCAAATCGAGTGGTCAAACATAAAATACACTTGACTGAGAGGGACAGCTGTACATTGCATCATTGCAATGCACAAGCAAACAAAATTGGACAGCGTTGACATGTGCCTGATTTCAAAAACATTGGAGAGGAGGAAAATAGAGATGTTAACAAGGATCTCTGCCAATATGATTGTTGCTAAACTGACCTCTTCTGGACCGGATGTTTTAAGGAAGATTGTTGTGAAGAAGATTCTACATTGTGGTGAGCTTCGAGATCATCACCGAAGAAAAACTCCACTGCATAGCATATGAAAGCTAGCCTGGAGTAGTCCTGTAAACAATTGAAACAAGTCGTTCGTGTGGTCCGATAACACCAAACCTGAGCTGTTTGGGCACATGGATGCTGTTTTTGTTTGGTTGAAGGAAGGAAGAGGCCTTTAACCCTATAATCAGAGTTCCCACTTATTTATGTGCCTTTCCCTGTTCCTCAGCAGCATAATGCTGCTTCAGGCACAGGGAACATTGTTTAGTTGCATGGGATCCTAAAGGAAGAAGACTATGCTGACATTTTAAAAGGATGAGGTAAAGAAATCTGCAGCCAGATCTGAGTCCAGATTGTACTATTGAGAAATGATGGTGGGCTCAAGGTAAATGCCCATGCTCAAAGACCATGCAATTTGGATGAGCAGGAACAATTTGTCATTGAAGAATGGGCTAAGATTGCTTAAGATACATGTGCAGTTCTAGTTGGGAACCATCATAAGTGATTGTTGTCAGTTGGGAGCCAGAAAGGTTACACTATTTACCAATAATGTTCAGAGGACTAATATTTTTTCCCCTTTCATTTCAGTGGATCAGGGAAATTTCTTAGTTAAGCTTTGTGGAGATTTTTTTTACACTATAAACACCCTTGGTTATGGTACTTTTTACAGAAAGTCTAAGGGTTTTGTTTGATTTAATAAAGGAAGCTCATAATTTTGACATTTTTCTGAGACAAGGCTGCCAGTGGTTAATTGATAAAGCAACAGTTTTCAATCCAACTTTTATCACCTCTACGTTTTCAATAAAAACACAGTTTGGCTTATTTAAATAAAGATTTATTAAACAGGTTGTATTTTAGATACTCCACTCTAGCGCTTTGATCTTTTTGCCTTTTGCCCTTCTGAGGTTGATGCTGGAGCCTTTCTGTTCTTGTTCTTGTTCTTCACATTGTGTGTATCATAATAGCGTACGCCAACTTTCTTTGTCTTGTTAGCACGGTCCATTGCTCTTCTCTGTAGAGATGGACAAAGAGAAAGGGGCAGAAAACAACTGATAAATATTTGGCTAAAAACACCAGAGCTTTCATCTTCATTCCTGTTACATCAGTAAGAGGAATAGACATCAATCTTCTGTGACTATCCAGAGAAATTGGCCTGTTAGACATTAGAGAGAACAAACACATACCTGTTTGGAGGTCAGACTGTACGACTGGGCAGACTCTTCATCCTCCTCAGCTTTCCTTTTCTTGTTCTTCTGGTTTGCAGCTGAATTCAAACAGTGATTAAGAAAACTGATGTCAGCGCTTCACTTGATCTCAATGTCAACCTGACCTGGCCATAAAATATTTGTATGGCTGCAGGTAAACACTGTAATGTTCATTAATTATGTATTGTTGTGTCAAGCTGTGAAAAAAAAATGCATATCAGTAACAGGCCAGTAAGCTTGTGTGCTTTTAATTTGTTTTTTTGGTTGAAGGAACCAGGATTGAACCAGGAACTTGGAGGTGGGGGGGTTATTTAGATCACAACCAAACCAAATACACATCCCAAAATAACTTCTTGTTCAACACCACATAAAGTCTTAATAAACATATTAACTACCTTTCTTTTGTTCTTGCTTAGCTGCTGCCGCTTGTTTAGTCTTGATGTCTGTGAATGCTTTTTCAGAAAGTGCCTTAGGGATCCTGTCCAAACAGAAAGAAGCACATCATTAGCGAACAAAGCTAACAGTTTACTACGTTTGTGATCTGATGGTCTGATCTGAACAGTAGTTAAATTAAGCCGTGCAACTATAAAACAGATATTTGAATGTTTTGAGTCTTTAACAAGAAAGGATGCAGTTTAAAAAATACATTCAAAAGCCATGAAAACACACAATGAATCAGACAGTAAAAACCTGGGGGGCTGGTTAGCACAGACCACCTGAAATGCATACCATCACTCTGCCTGCCAACTTCATGTTATTCTCCTGGATAGAAGCATTGAGAGAAAAGTACATTTGTAATAGAGGTCTGGGTGAGAGCAGACTAACCGGATTTCAGAGAAGCGTTTGGATTTGGCCCGGTCCAGGAACTGCTTGTACTTAGAGATCTTCTCATCCAGCTCTCGGATCACCTCACGTGAACTCTTGTTGCTCTTTGCTTTGCCCGTTTGAGGAGTTGTAGACTCTGTTTCTCCTTCTGCTAGTTCAACAGTGGTCTCGTCTTTCTCTCCATCTTGCTCTTCCTCACTATCGTCCTCATTATCAGAGCCAGAGAAGTCACACATGTCCAGGTCAGGCATCTCCACAGGAACTAAGTCCTCCTCGCTAAACTCAGGTGCCACATTGATCTTGCCGAAGTTCTGTCGCACATTAGTCAGAATCTTCTTGACCTGCTCCTTCTGTCTCTCCTGCTGTTCCTTGTGTTCCTCTGAGGTAGCATCTGGATCATTTGGCTGTTCCTCCTCCACTTTTTCCAATGCCTCTGAGGGTCCTTCAATGGCCAATAGCTCCTTTTCCTAAAAAAAAAAACAGTAGTATATACACAGGTTTTTGTAGAAAAGGTTGTTTTTTTTAATTTTGTAAAAACAAAAGGTTAATAATTCTACTCGTACCTCTGGATCCCCCTCAGGTCCAGGGGGTTTCACAAAGAATGGGATACGCCCCCTCTGCCAATCGTTCAACACCATTTTGGAGACTGTGGTGAGATCTGGCTCACCGCCCTGCACAATACCAAGAAAATACTGCTCATTTAAGATTTTAACATAGTGGTTCACATACACTTTGCTATTTAACTGAAAGTGTAGCATGTAATATACAGTGTATCAGCAGATAACAAGAGAAACCGGGAGGGTCATGTCAGGAAGGGCATCTGGCGTAAAAACTGTGCCAAATAAACATGCGGACAAATGATCCACTGTGGATGAACTTGTGTTTTTTATGGCTGATTTTTATAAAACCAGTAAAAGGGATTAAAAACAGTCTGAACATCCTGCTAAAAAGAAAATAAAAAGAGAAACATTTAAACCTTCAGAAGTTTCCCAGTACGAAATGCCAGCTTCTCAAGAAAGTCTTCAGGGGAGTTCCAAGTAGGGATGCGGTAGGTCTTCTGTATATATTCTGGTTTGGCCCGCTCCAGTACTGCCCCAATGTGCTCTTCTGGGTTCCTGATCTTTTCCACTTGAACCTTGGTGACAAATAAAGAAAATAGATAAATAAGGCATACAAAATATTAACGTTCAAGTGTATTGTTACAGGGACATCAGTGTCTACATGTTACATATGTTATGGTGAAAATATATACAGAAAATCTCTTTAAATATCCAGGCATTAGCATTTTAAAGCCGAATCCTCTTTAAAAAGTCCTCAATTGCACTCCAGTTACTCAGTAGCTGTGCAAGTTCCACTTTACCAGTTGACAGTTAAGTGGGACACTGTGGGCAGGCAGATTTTTAGATGCTGCTGTTTTTCACTGCTGTTGAGGAGCTTGTATTGTGTACAGATGTTTAAGTGTGTAACAGATGTACACGAGGGTGAAAAATAAAGACAGACTTACCACTCCTTTCAAGACAATATCTGATTCACTGTCTTCTGAAGGGTAGACAACACCAGGGCAGTCAATGAGGAAGATGCGCCTCATCAAAGTGATGTACTGCCACACCTAAGGTAGAAATCATATCTGCATCATGAGATCATTTCAGCTTTCCATGTAAAATGTATTTTACCTTGTTGGTATTTATAAATATAAAAAGATGAGTTATTGTGATGAGTGAAGTAGCAAAATACAAAATTAATTTGTCTTTGGTAAAGCAAAGGCTATTGAAACTGGAAACTAAAGAGCAGCAAGGTTCTGGTTCATCAGGTTGAGGGTGTTTAAAGTAGCTACTCCCATAATCAATGGGGAATGGGCATCACAGCAGATCCCAAGTTTGTTTTCTCTCAGTAGATTGTGTTGAGTATGTGATGAGAATCAAAGTCAAGGAAATCTGGAATTCTGGCCACAGGCCCATCAGATTCATTGGATAGGTGTGCAAAAAAGTCTCCCCTCTATTATGGTCAAAGTTCACAAATCTGGCAGCTCTGAGAGGCCACATATTTCCCTTTTCATGCCCCTTGCCCCTTCTTTGTACAATTGGGTTTTCAGAACCTTGTTTGTTTCCAAAAAGGATAAGCAGCCCAAGAGAGAGGAAATTAAGGATAAAAACGGTTGTTCTTTCTCTTGGCTCAGTCTGCACTTAGATTTTCAGTTATATAGTTTAGAACATGGAGCCAACTCTTTCTGCTGCTGTAGCTATCAATAATTACTGAGTCAGGAAAACTAACATACATCTTTTTACCTTACATCACCTTCACACTGAATCAAAGTTCTTTTCCTCCTCTTTGATCCACACACTTTTTAAACACCAGATACACTTGCATACTGTGTTTGTTTCTATCTTCTACAGTCAACGCCTTTGACATGTTTCTGGGACACATGTCCATTATGTTGTGATGGATCCCATTAAGAAATCAGCAATGGTGTGTTACAGGTCCTGTATCTTGACAGACTTTCCTTTGCTAGTGGATTTCTTGCACATCACATGCACATTACCTTTGTTTCTCCAGCAATGGGTGCCACATTGCAGACCTTCTTAGACCGCAATGTGTTGATGACTGAGCTCTTTCCCACATTGGGGTAGCCTATGAAACCCACACTTATCTGTTTCTTGTCTGTGTGGAGCTGTGGGAGAGAAAAAAAATGAATTCAGAGTGTTGTTTTTTTCTAAACAACAGACTATTCTCCGTGCATGGAGCCAACTTTAGATGGAGCTCTGTTAGCAATAATACAAGTGGACTTGACACTGCTCCAGAAATACAATACAGTTGTTCAAAACTCATACCAACTGATATTTTAAAGTGGTTTTTATGTGGACACGACTAAAAGAAAGATGGAAAAACCCCTAACATAAGATATAGGGCATTATTCCTTTTCTAAGTTATTTTGGAAAAGTTTTTTCATCCGTTAGCTCATGAAAAGAAAAAGAACATACGTTTTTCTGTGCCAATCTCATAAAAACCCTCTAAAACTACTTTTATTCAAATATAAAACACTTGATTTTAAAATATTTTAAATTTTTTTCACATTTACAGAAACAGACTTCATTCCACAGCTATTTGTTCACGTTCAAGTTTACAAAAAACATTTTAGGTTTTATCCTATTTACTGAATTGCAGGATTGCTTATTGCTAATGTAAAAAAACTTTTTAAAGAAAATGCAGCTGATTTTACATTATAGATTTAATTAAATCATAAAATAATATTTAAATAAATATAATGAGACAAGCAGCATAATGGTGTGGTGTGTGTATTTGTTAGTAACTGGTTTCAGCTCTTGACATATCAAAGATATTTTATTTAAAATTTTAAGGCATCTGCTTACCTTGCCAAACTGCCTGAGCAGCTGGATGAGTGAACCTTTACCAAAGGAGTTGGTGAGGCTGGCATGGAAAGCCAGAGTCGGGTACTCTTGGGAAAGAACAGCTACCCACCGTTTCTAATACAAAAGTGAGTGAGGACAAAAGCAAAGTCATATAAAAGTCATATAATTTAACAACCGCTCTTAGCTAAAATGAATATGTTGTAAATATCTTACCGTGACCCAGGTGGGGATGAGGTCACACTTGTTCAGCACAAAGATCAGATGTTTCCAGGATTTCTCCTTCTTTAGGTATTTCTCTATGTTCTGTGAACGCGTTCCCATTGGATCGCGGGCATCTAGCACTTGAATGATGACATCTGATGAGTCAATCACCTGTTGAACAGTCAGGACTTTAGAGTAAATCCTGAAAAACGTACTAAATCTAAGCTACAGTATATTGCACATTATTGAGAGCAGGATGGAAATGAGACCTTGTAAAGTTCTCCCCAGATCCTCTTAGACTGACCCTTCTTAAAGATTTCCTCGCGTACTTCCTCTCTGTTAAAAAAACAACAACAACAAAAAAAAAACTGTTGGGGTCAATCCTCTTACAGTGGTTAGAAGGGGTTAGTTGCACATCCTTTGTCTGGCTAAAAACTTGTGATTATATCATTCAAATTGGAAGGAGATGAGACGAAGAGAAAGACAAAGGACAGTACACTGAGAAACGTAAACATCACACTCTATCAAATGTAGCATGTCCTGTTCGCTATTGACAGTCTCACCGAACCCCTGTGTCTTCAGTCACCAGGTCTTTGTCATTGTCAGCAGTGTAGCTCAGGGCTGAGGCCTCAGCTTGTTCTACAAGGTCCTTCACATCCCCCACCATGAGACTGGGCCTTTTCCTCTGAGCCTTAGGGCCAAATGTGGTCTCAAAAGCCTCTGTGTCAAGAATGTGCACTTTAGAGTTCTGGTGAAAAAAAGTGATCAGACTAGTGTTACAGCTTTGACCATTTTTTTAAAACAGCACTAGTTCAAATGTTCTCTGTTTGAGAAAGTCAATTCTTAAGGTATGTTCTACACAACATTTATAAATTATGTGATAATACAAAGCTTAAATCGAATAACTGTTTTCCTATCAAATTCATCTTCACTGTGCTTATTTAGTGTGGAGTAGGCACCTACATTAAAATGAATAAAGTTACACATTATGTTAGGAAATTTAAAAAACTGCCAAATATCTCCTAACAATTTCCAGGCTGTGTTGCATATTTTCTTAGTCTTTTCATTTACAGGATGATTAAAGTATTTGACCAACGAGAGCACAAGTCTCATTTGTACGTACCTGTACCTGTTCTCAAACCCGTACCTTGTTGCAAAACTGCAATAATAAGTGGTGGAAAAAATAGCTCATAACTTTTGTAAAAAAGAAAACTATGCTTTTAATTGCTTTGGTTTGCTTGACTGCTGCAAAGTTATCTCTGGGGCCTTCTATTTCTTTTCTAAATCTTACCAATCCACAAAGTCTTGGGAAAGAATTTCACTTTACCGGATCCCCTTACATTGACCACTCAACATTCAGATGTCCAAACTGAACAAGAATATTTTACCAAATTAGTAAACATCATGATTTTATAATTATATTTATAGTGGAAGAGCACACCACCAGGAAAGGAACAAAAAAACCTTTTCACACACTTTTCTTAAATCTTCCCTATGATAAATAAACATAAAACCAGAAGAAATAATTATTTAGAGATGCTTCAACACCCACTGGTCAATTGCGTGAGGGATCATCCATCATGAATAAAAAAATAAAAATAAAATAAAAACACTGTAACTGACCCAATGCTACACTGGAAAAGAACAAGAAGAACTGCATGCTATTTGGAACTGTGCTGGTCAGAGTGGAAAAATTTTAAGCCTGGCAGAAGGCAATTCTCTCATACCGAGCCCAATGCCAGCATGTTCAGGGTCACCATGGGCCAGAGTGAGAATAACCGGTGGATTAAAGTGAGGCCTCATGTTTATCTCACGTCAAAACATTTCCCTGAAACAAGCCACTGAGGAAAACAGTGTTAATACACACAAATAATGGATATGCCTTATGGAGACACAATCATTTAGCCACAAGAAGCTTTATACAACCTCTAAGAGAGACAAAAAATAAAAAAGTAAAAAAAATCTATCATTGTTAAAATTTTTTGTAATAACAGGGTAATGTCCCTTCTACTTACATGGGCTTTGACTCTATCATGCAAGAGGGACATGGGCAGTTTGCTTTGTCTCATCACTACACGATAAGGATCCTTCTGTATGGCTCCCATCTCTTCCTGGAACTTCTGGAGAGATGACTGCTTGATCACACGGGTATTTGCTGTAATACAGGGAATGCGTGACCTAGTATAGATATCATATCGAACATCACATTAAAAACGTTTGTGACATCTGCTCTGAATAATGTTCAATTCCAAGTGGAGAGAGTTCCAGAGTTTAGAAGCCAGAATTTCAAACGCACTGCCTTTCTCAAGGGACCTTAGAGAACAACTGATGACATGATTGATGATAAGGTAGGATATAGATCTCGAATGTAGACAGATGCCCAACCATGCAGGGTATAAAAGTGGTCACAGGGATCTTGAACTTGATGGTGGTGTGTCAGATGATTCCTCTTCAAAAAGGCCAAGAGATTAGCAGCTGCATCCTGGACTTGTAAACTCCAGGACTTGCACTTATATGAATTGTTTACGTCATTGGGCGTATTGGAGTTGTTCCTAAAATCCAGTGTCTATTTTGCCAATTGCATGACCTGTAACTCTGGTTACTGTTGTTTTCCTTGTCAAAAGGAATGCTAGCAAATCATCCAAAATTATAAGCATCTGGGATATAAAAACATGGATTGAAATAAAATAATAGAAGTAAGTTGTGCGCAGGCTTAAAAAGCACCTGCTTAACAACTTGTTAGTCAACCGAGACAGTGGAAGGAAAGAACAAACAAGCAAATGTTTTCACTCTGCACTGTTCTAGTTATCCATCCATCTATCACCGGGGCTAAAACATTTAATAACGATTGTTAGTAATGTGGTCACATTGGTAGTGTAAAAGACTATTGTATCATTTTGTAGTAACTGTAGCAATTTAGCACAGAGCTGTTGAAATATTAAATACTACTAACATGGTCAGGGTTTGTTAATGTCAGCATGGAAAGAAACCCCCTTAAAACAATTAAATGGAGCTTAATTGCTACCACTGTGCTCTCTATAAAGAAAAACAGCAAAAACAATTAACGTCGACATGTACCAGTATAACAAATACTCAGTGTTTGAACCATAAGCGAGTGTACTTACTAAACCATTTGATGTTAGGTTCAACTCTGGCTACAGTCCCTGGAGCCACTGTGGATTGGAACTGTAAAGGTTTGATGACTTTTCCACGGTCGTTACTAGAAGTAAAGGATTTGGGTCAGTGTGGTGATTGGCACTTACTGTTATATATCACACTTAGAAATTCTGCCACTCAGCAGCTCACAAAGCTACTCAATTACCATCTCTGCTTTTGTCTGTACATATTCAGACGCTTGATAGTTGCTCTGTCCCTCATATTGTTCCCCCCAGCACCTTTGGGTCGATCTGTGAAAGACATGTAAAGTCATCAGTTCAAAAATGTAACTATGACTATTAATATTATAGTTAGAATTATTATTGCTGTTATGGTGTAAACTTTACAAGTGTTCACTTTATGGTGAATATGATAATTGGATTTTCAGGTAATATTTTAAACTGTAGCGTCATATTGTATTCCATATACTAAGTTTTTCTAATATTCTGTTTCCACAAAACTCTGAACTTTACAGCATGGCTATAGAATTCACTGTAGAGCACTTTTATTAGACAGCCTTAGTTTTAGCTAAGTGTACCTAATAAACTGGGAACTGAGCCTATATTCCCTTTTCAATGAACATTAGAGCACTTTCAGCAAATATATTATGACTAAGCAGCGTTTTTCAGATCTTCTGAACAATTAGTTAATGAAAAAGTCACCAAAAAGTTCAGTGTCAAATTTAAAGGTCGGACGTAACAGCACTTAATACTTAGCCACCAGAGTTTAGAGATTCATTTGGACATGCCGCGCTAGCCACTAGTCTAATTTAGCTAAGGAAAATAATCAACAAATGCCTTTTCCAGGACATAGTATCATCAGGCTAGCGTCAATTAGCATTAGCTGTAAACAAACAGTGTAGCTAATGAAAAGTTAGCTCACCCGGATTGCTGCTGGAAGAAGAGGGGTTTATCGAGCTTTTCCCCTTAAACCGAGGCTTCACCATTTTTGACGGCTTAGTTGGCACAGTCCTCTACAGACAAAAAAACAAAAACAAAACAGTGACAACACAAAAGTGTCCGTAAGTTGAGTTAAATAGCTATTTTTTCCCTTCAGCTCGACACCATACACGTGTTGTAGAGCGAAGGAAGAAGGACGTCATCAAGGAAGCGACGGCGACAAAAACCAATCAAAGAGCTCCAGTGTACACATGTGGAAAAGGCTGTCTGTGTTCTGTGTTCTATAATGTATTTAAATGTTATATGTGTTGTATAATAACACATGGACTTCATAAGCTATAATAGGTATTTAATATTCTACACCTCCAGGTCATTCACCTCAATCTTGCAGCCTATTGAATGCAGACAAAGCCAAATTAGTGATCAATAAATAACATAAATTACTTCTAATAAAACAAATAAAGCTTATGAGACTTATGACACTGTGACAACCAAAGTTAAAAACGACGTTAGATGGCTTTAGGTTGATGAATTTCTTTCTGTTATGCAAAATGTTGAAACACAGAGAAGTAACTAAAACTAAAGTTATTCATTTTAGAAAAATGCAGATTCTCTCTTTGTGGAGTCAGCATATTTTAATCTATAAAACATTCTAAACAAATTTCCCTCATATTTTTGCAAACTTATCAAGCAGCATTCATCTTCCACTCATAATATTAGATTGCAAGAAACATTTTAGCTCTCTGTACCTTCAGCCACTATTTTGCAATAGTTTGCAAGAGGAAATCAAATCATTCCTTTACTAAGTGTCTCTTTTTATATATATTTTTTTATTTTAGCTTTCAACTGAGACATCTGAGAAGACGTGCAAGATGCCAAATGGTAATAATAACATTTTTTCAATTGTATTATTCTAAATTCTAACAATTCTAGAACTTCATAAATGTATCGTTTAGAAATAGTTTCTCAAAAATTCATAAATGGAAACCTTTAATTTTGAAATATGCACAAGTTGGAAAAAAAAAATTCTAAACAATCTAGATTGTAGGTGGATATTGCATTGCTATACGCTATTTATCCCAGAAGAGGGTGCAACATAGTTTCTATTAACCAAATGCCATATGCCCTGTTGAGTATCCATGGTCCATCATACTGACCATACTGACGTTCACCCTATATAAATTGAGTGGCTGCTGTTTCGATTTGAAGGTTACCAGAGGCACAGCACTCAAAATTAAAAAAAATGTTTTGTATGATATTGAAGTTTTGTGGCTGAATTATATTTAGGCTAAAATAATGGATTTTACAAACGGGGCCATGGCACCGCTTTTACAAATACAGATGTCGTTTCCCTGTTTTTCTTTTCTGGTCTGAGGTGTTGTATAGCAGAGAGACCATTTATTCACTTTTATACAGATGAAATTGGAGCTTACTGCATCAGCGATCCACTGCAATTAATGTTTGTTTTTTTTTAATTGAGAATGTGGCATTTATGCTTTAGCTAAACTCTAAGTAGAAGGAAATCCAAGCAGAAGAAACTGAAGAATCTGTTTAGGTTCAATCTAAACATTTCTTGTAATTTTAACATATACATTTACAACATAAAAGTTTTTATTACAAAGCCTATTCATGGAGATGAGAAAGAAATAAACATCGGTAAATCCCTTATATATCAGCCCAAGCTTTAAACCTAAACTGTTACAGTTGTAGTTACAGACACAGGTTGTTTATTGCCTGTTTCTTACCATCTTCATCTTTAAATGTTATTTTCAACTTAACTAACCTCTTGGCCTTTCTGGTCTTTTTGCACCTGGTACACGTTGTCTTTGGCACACAATAAATTATCATCCTTGCTCTTCAGTTGTTTCAGAAATCTTTATGAGAGCCTGTTTGAAACTGTTGTTCTCAGCACCAAATTACTTTGTAGCAAAAGACCAAAATGAGGATAATATTTGTTGCAGAGGAAATTTAGTTTCCGCTCTTAAAAAGCTAACACTAGTTATCCTCTTCAATTAGAAAAGGCACTAAACACAGTTTACAGTGTTCTGTCATCAGAATGAATGTAGGCTATATTTTGTCTGTCCTCACATCTGTATTCAGTGGTTGTATATTTTGCAGCTGCTGAACCAACTGGTTGGCTGAACTTCCCGTGACCTTGATTTGCATGAATGCGTGTAGTTAGGCACAACTTAAAACACAACTTAGGAAACCAACTGACTCGACAATTATTATTCAAAAATTACGTGTGGGAACGTAACAGGACAAGGACTGACCCTTCCTATGTGACCGACTGATCACAATTTATAATTGATACCCTGAACAAGAGGAAAAATACAGGGCTTATGTGAGGCTGCATGTTCTGACAAAAAGAATGAAGTTGTTTGCTTGGTCTTAGAAAAGTAGAAAATACAGTACTTTTACTAATATTGTGTTGCTTTTACTCTGTAAATACACTGGATCAGAAGTTACCCACTCTGTTCTGTTCTCGAACACATATAAAATTCATAAAAAGCCACTCTAAATTAAACTGCTACAATGAATAGAAGATTTATGGAGCATTCTCATATCATAACACACCCTTGTGTTCCAGATTTTATAGACCCATATAACAGGAAAAAGGTTGAAATCAGAGGATCTGCATGTTCTCTGGCCTCCAATAAGGGTGCTGGAGTGAGAACACCTGACAGATGATGTGAAAATTTCCCTCATTTGCCTCTTGCCTTTGGTCTTCTAGCCGTGGAGCGTGGCAAGTGGAGCTTGTTTATTTCTTTCTAACCATGTGGCGTGCCAACCACTGAGGTCACAGCAACCATCTTTCAGGCAGAAACCCACTCAGCCCGTCAGTTTGTGACTGACATCTCAGGAGTTCTAAGGAACAGGGCATCAGCAGTTAGCACTAGAACACCTGCATTTCATAAGGTTATGACACAACCTTGCACAGATTCCTACCGCAGTCCCAGCATGTGTCTTACAGATTTTATGTTATTTATTCTGCTAAAGACATTCATTCCAAAATAAGTTAAATGATGAAATATCCACTGTTTGAAAAAAATGACACATTCTTTTTAAGTGATTAATGGCTTAAAAGGCATCAAAAAGAGAGGAGATTTTTTAACATTTAAATCTGACCTGGATAACACCTGCTTAAATGTGGTGTCATTAAAAAGTGCTTTAGAGTTACAGAGTGGCTTTCCACACAAACACATCCTCTCCCTATATGTTGCTTTGATCCTAAATAATTAAAGTTGTGTGAGAAATAGGAGAAAAGAGGAAAATACAAAAACAATGAACTGTGTTTAAAATGGGTTTTGTTTAATGGAAAACAGTGAAAATCTAACAAGCTCACAACAACAAATTTACAGCGGGTTGTAAAACCACAACACCCCAAAGTCGAGAGATTCAAGGCAATTCAATTATGCTATTACTTCCTCAGTGTGTTTCAGTGAGGTTATAATGTGCTCTGGCAGGAATTATAAACATTTTGCTTTAAAAAAAATATTCACAACCACATCCCACATTAGCCTGGTGATAGAGAACAGATGCAGAGGATTTCAGTGGGTAGAGGTACTCAAGTTTTTTTTTTAAACCTACAACACACGTTAAGATGGGAATAGGTTATATGGGGTCAGTGTGACGGATGCTGCTTCACAACTCAGCGGCGGTACATCGTAGCTCTCCATAACTGTTCATGTCAGTGTGTGCATTTGTGGATAATATTTCAGCCGGGCTCACTTGAGCCGAGTCTCTGCTTTGAGTCAAATTTGGAACACGAGTTGGATGACGGAGAGCAGCCTCTGGTGGGCCTGACTAAACAAAAAGAGAAAAATTGACAGAGTGCTCTCCTATTTGTGGCCTCACTGTTGCGATAGCTTGCACTAAAGCCTATATTTCTGCTGAGACTGCTTTATAGTGTAACTGAGGCTAATAATCACCATTGTGTCACGAGCAATTTTATCAGGTTTTCTCTAGGCCATTTTAGACAGGGTGACTACTACAATAAGGGTGTGGTAATGCAGAAACACAGTAAAACCTGTATTCTATTTTAGGTGGAAACCAGTCAGTAGCTACAGCCGTGCTAGTGGCTGTGTACACCAGCATGTTAACATTCTGCAACTCGCTGATGTAAAACAGGTATAATATTTATTATGATCACTGTTTTAACATGAATGTGAAGTTGACGTCAAGCCTTGCGTGGCTCATCTCCATCACATTTCAATGATTTAAACAACTTTTTTGGCTAAACAAGATAAAAGTATGCAGGTAGCCCATTATAACTACTGTACAAGACTGAGCACATACCTCACAAGATGGCAGCCTGACCAGATTCTCTACACAAATGCCAATTTGGGACTCTGGGATATTCTGGAGAATATAAATGTTTGGACAAACCTTGGTGGATAACCATTTATGAGCTGTTTAGATGCTTCACTCTGGACCAAAGGGGTGGAAAATGGATAAACCACTACTGCCAAAACAACAAATGAAAAGGCTTTCAGCTTGTCCCTTTAGGGGTCACCACAGAAGAACGTGTTCCACACGTTGCTCTGACATATGTTTTTGCATCGGATACCCTTCCTTCCGCAACCTTCCCATTTTGTCCGGGCTTGGGACCGGCACTGGGGTGGCCCTTGGTGGCTGGACAGGGCCACGCCTGGTGGGGTGGGATTCGAGCCATTGGCCTTCCGCATCCCATCCCAATGCTCTACCACTGATCCACCAGGCCCCCTTCACTACCAAAACAACAGATAAGAAGAATTTACTGCTGTCACAGCCACCCAGAGTAATGTCTCAGACATTTTTTAATATGCTAGGAAATATTAAGGTTCTGATGTAAACTTTTATGTCCATGATTCCACTTTCTAGGTGAGGTCTTCAGATTGCACCTACCACTTCATTTATATATTGGGATGCTATTGCCAGTTTCAAGAGGCGATTAGACAGATTTCATATTACAAAGAGGCAAAAGAGGGAATAATGACACATGTTGACCATAAATTTCAAAACAAATGAATATTCTGCCTGGAGATGAAGTGATGGAATTGTTGTTTTCAGCAGAATATGTTTCACTAATGTGTTCTGTGTTTATTTTCACCAAAACTAAATCTTCCACTTATTTGGTTTATGGCTTGTCATGGCCACAAGTTTCACACCACATAAATCATAGCATAATCTGTTGGCAAGGACCCATGGGAGGTGTTCACTGAGTCCTCTAACGGATGATGTTTATGAGTGCTAATCTGTGGCATGTAAACCACCATTTTGGTTGAGATAAGCCACAATAAGGTGAAACGGTATTTCTCTTTGTGTCCACTGCAGCATGTACACCCAGTGAACTTGGATTATAGGTCAGTTTCCACTAGTATAATCAGTGCCCTTCAGTTTCAGTGGTAAACTGTGGTTTATGGAAAAATGACGTTTTACAAGAAGTCATTTGGTTACCTGAAACAATTCTTTTCAAATTTTGGTTAGTGTTTTGCCTGATAAGATTGATATCTCTTACAAAACATGTGGAAACTATTACAGGGAAATAGGCCTAAACGGTCTAAATAACCACAATTTGAAGGGATTTTAAAGAAACAACGTTAAGGGCCTCTGTAAGGGTAAACCACAGTGCATGACTGATCCAACAGAGACAGGCTTGTGTCTAAAGATTTCATTAGCAATGGAGCATCAACAAAGAGCTCTCCCATATGCTTCAGGAAAGAGAGGAGAAACGTTGAAGCCTTTTCTCATGGCCGAAAATGCCTATTGAAATGTACAAAAAATACAAGTTAGCAATAAAATAATTATTACGCGTGTAAAGAGTTTCTCACTAACTTCAGTAAAATGGAAGCATGCTCCCCACCGACAACCTTGATGTGCCCAACCGGTTTGCTTGCTGCCTGAGCACTTGCTCAAAGAAGCTGGCATCAGGTTTATTTCTAGCTCATCCAAGACAAACCCACTCATCATGCTCTACAGTTCAAAGATGAGCTGCCATAGATTTCAGCCTTCTTTATGGACCGTGCCTGTGCATCTGGTCCACAGCACCAGCTTGACCTTGTGTTCATGAAAATATGGTCAAGTCCTCTAGAACACTGTGAGTGTGAGTACTGTATCTGGACTATGGTTTGGCTATGATGTAAACTTAGAGGGTCAGCTAAATATAAGCCTTGCGTGGCAAGTTTAAGAAGGGCTGTTTGCCATGGAGCTTCTTGCCAGCAATTTTATCCACTTGAATTGAAATAGTGTTCACCGGAGTTGGGCACCACCACCCCTCTTTCCTCTCTATGCTTGTTTTTCTGTGGCTCACCAAGGCAGCTTGTCTCTAACATTTATCTGCTGCCCTTTCAATTAGATAGGGACAACAGAGAAGCCTATTTGGACAGACGTCTGTGTCACCTCAAGGCTATGGTTGCCACTGCTGAGGTCATGCCATGAAAGGGAAATGGAGCACTACTGTTTCCCCTGAGTGCTCTGAAACACAAGTGATTACACTGACTGATCTGTCCAAAGGGCCCTGGTTGGTGAGGATCAAAGGAAGCCTGGAGACCACATGGAACTTCTGTTGGCAGTGGACTTGGCCTGTAGAGGCATGAGAGGCTCTGGGAAAAGGAGCAGAAGTACTGCGCCTCTCATTGCCACCCTGATCTTCGTGAGAACACGGGTTCTTTGAGTGAGGAACCTCCTTTGCTTCTAAGCATTCATTGTCACATTCAGATATACGAAGATGAGTGATGAGTTCAAAGACAAATTTTGAGAACTCTGGAATGCTTGGCTTCATTGACCCATAGCCTTATACTGACACAGTCTAAGTAGGCTAGGGTTGAATAAGGTGGGTTACTAAACAGTTGGCCTCTTTGGCCTCAGCATCCTGGTGGGTCTTCCTGGACCCCCATGAAAGTTGGGACCTGGCACAGAAAGGGCAAAAGAACTAATGTCTAATGTAATAAGTGCAATATTATTAGTCACACTTTATACTCACATTTCTTTTGTTTTTGTTGTTTCCATATGTTAGGAAATTATTGTTTTATTTTTTACTCAGAATTTATAGTCACATTTCACAGAAAAATATATTAATTGCATTTTAAATTTCTCAGCACCTAAGAGCAATTTTACCTAAATGCATTAAATGCTGTGAATGTGAAAAAATATGGAAAAATACTGCAAATCACATTGGGATGTAACTAGAGTAAGTCAAATGTTGGACCATTTAGTTTCTAAATTCCTATCCATGGGCCAGTAGTGTGGTTTGGCAGAAACACTAGGCCTTATTCTACCCTACAACAAACATACGCAAATATGTGCTCAGTGCAAGAAAAAAGGCTTAATACGTTTGGTGCTGAATCACAGTGAGTGAGACTGTGCAAATGGCCGAGGTCAACTCCTTACATTCAAGCTGAATGTTGGAAAGAAAAAGAGAAAATAAGGGATTCAAATTGAGTTCCCAGTCTGGAAATATGTCAAATCTGTATCACATGCATACATGCGATATTTTTTTACACGTGACTGAAGTGTACATAGTCTTTACATGACCACAAAAAAATTATTTTGTGTGCTTTATCAAGGTTTTCTAAAAGTCAACATACTGATTTCCTCTTACCGGAGTTTTGTGCATGCTGCCTGTTGCTTTACACGTGGGACAAATGTGCTCAGCATTTTTTAGCAAGGACAATATCCAGTAACAAAGTTATTAATTTAAAAAATGTACACACTTTTATCCAGGAAGCAGTCAGTCTACACAAACTGTAAAGATGAGATGGGTCAGAGCTCCGTTTCTTTTTTGTCTGTTTCCATTGGGTGCATTTCGCAAAGTCTTTTTGAACACCAGCGGAAGTAAATGCTTAGCACTCTCACAAATAACTAATGGAAACTGACATCGCAATGCTTGTTTCCACTAGCTCAGGTCTTTTAATGATCCATGTTTCATGCTGTTGCTAGATGTGATTGTTTTCCAGTTTGTTTCGACAGTGTGCTCTTGGCAAACATTATTGTCACTATGGTTCAAATGTTACCATTAAAGGAGAGAGAAGGTTAGAATGAGTATCAGGGTAAGTTTCCACACTAACTTTCCAGTATCTAACCTGTTGTAACCAGACAGGACAAGAAAAAGCAGCGAGGCTTCATTGGCGTCCTTTTACATAGCTCTATGACATGTTTACCAAAGTGTCGTCAAGGGCCTGCGAACCTGCTGTTGTTCCGACTACAAAGGTGATGATAAAAATAACACTATCCACTTATCCTGTGCCGTGTTTCTGAAACGTGCATCATTTTTATCTGATTCCACTGAAGTAAATGTTTTACCACCGGCCCCTTACTCAATTGGTGAAAATATTTGACATGCCAGTGCCAATTTATGAGGTCCTGGATAGTAAATCGAAGGCCAAATATGGTCTAAATGCCTAAAAAATATGCAAGGGCCTGTCAATAAGCAATGTCTTCCGTGCATACAGTGAAGTTGGTCCAGAAAGCTATTAACAATTCATTGTGCTGCTTGCCGACTGAGGAAATATTGACACTGCTTTCTGAATTCACCAGGAAAAAGACCATTAGTCAAAAGAATAATTTCTGGAAATTAAAATTACACTTGGTCTTATTGAAATCTGTGTGTAGCAGTGTAATGTAGAGTTAGTCCTTTAAGGCTTTCTGAAGTTTATTTTATGGTCCACACTGTGGAGGTCACAGCTCCTCTGTTCTTTATAGAACAAGTCAGTGGTGACATACAATCAACATCATAAACAAATTCCTAGTCATGCTTGGCTGGAGCTTGAGTATTGTCCACAAATGTGCAATAACAATGATTTACACAGACAAAGCATCCGGGCCTGAGGACACAGACGACTTTTTGGCATCCAGACAGATTAGCAATATAGCAATACAGTCTTTTAAAGAGAAGGCAGATTCGTTTTTGCCTTAATTATGAGGAAAACATTTTTATAAAGAATTTACAAATAATTATGCTCCAATAATAGCCACATGACTACTTTGTGCTGAACTGCTTATAAATTGCTGTGAAAATGATTAGCAGTCAGTCTGCTGATCCCCTGCCATGAGCTATATAAGATCTAAAATATTGAAAGGGAACTGGGATAAAGAGCCAACTTGTGTGTCTCCAGGAGGAACTAAACCTGACTCTGAAGGAATGTCCCAGACCATAGAGACTTGTGTGGTGCAGATCAGAACCCAAACGTGCAGACCATTGTGAGGGGATTATTAGTTCCCATGTAGTCCTTATGCCCTCCAGCTACCATTTTTCCTTCTCCACACTCGTCTTTGTGATTGACTCCACTCCCTGGGTCTGCTGAGCTGAGAAAATTAGGTTCTGCTCTTTAAAGATTTGTGTCCATTAACTACATGAGTCAGCGTCTGAGGTGTTGGCGTGATGTGTTGGAAGAATTCGAAAAGCTGAATGTGTTGCTGTGGGGAGTCCCATAAATTTTGCGATGGGTTTTGGTGATGTTGAACTTTTTACATCGCTCTGTCTGACGCGAGGAAGAGGAGAGACGCTCAGTTTGCGCCTGTGCTGTTCTGCACTGGGGTAATGTAACATTGAACCCTTCCCAAACCCTGGGCCTGGTAGCCTATTTATGGTCTCTTTCATGCCTCACCTACTTTCAAAAACATTCCATCATTTGTGCATCATTAAATTTGGTGTAGATGGATGTGAGATTCCTTAGATCACTCTTTCCAGTCTCCCAATCTTGGATGCAATTTTGACACATTTGTGACTGTGTTTATTCTTTGTGGTCATGCAATATGCTAGCAGGCAAATATAAGATCAACAAAATGTGTGGTATTGATGTTTATAGACAGCATCTGCTCAACATATCTGCACATGTTTTCCCAGTATCTTATGTTGAACCTCTACATTCATACATTCGCTTTCCATCTGTTTCGTGATTATCCTAATAGGTTTTCAACCTTTAAGTAATTCCCACTTACTCCTAATATGCCGTGACAAACTCTGAAGCCCCCCGGATTAGCCTTTCAGGCTATCTCATGCAATTCATGAAATGATTTTTTTCCTGCCTGACATTTTTGACATAAATAAATATTAATACTTGCAGACTATTGTAATAATGTTGTCATTTTATGTTTTATTATTGCTTAAATTAAGATTAGGATTCCAAGGCCTACAGGGATTGACATGATCGTATTTTATGTTTGCTTAAGCCTATCCCTACAAATTAGCACAAGCCAGCTCTGCTTTTAATTTGGTGCAGCCATTACCATATGAAAATCTACTTACAAGATACTTAACATTGGAGTAGATCACTTTTTTGGTAAAAATAGCAATAATGCTGCACAGTGATGCAAGTGCCAGTAAACAGACCTTTTGTGTTTGTGTTCAACAAATTGCTGCGCTCAGGTTGGATGGAATAATACTATCAATGGCTTATCACTAACACCTATCAGACCGTAAATTTGATTTAGTAACCAACCTTCTAACTCCTAATAGGAGGTTCAGCAAGTTCTCACCATGTGCTATGATTCATCTAACTGTTGCTGTCACAGTTACGAAATGAATGCAGATGAACAATCATTTTAAGTTCAAATCGATAAGATTTGGCACGAAACATCAGGGGTGGCTGCTGCTGGCTCACGCTTGAACATCCTCTGCTTTCATGCCCACCGTTCCACTCTGACCTTCTTCGTCTGCAGACTTTCTCTATCACTAATTTTCATCAGTCACTCGAATATTTACTACAGCCACTACCTGTCATCTCTCTACCTCATGTTTCGAAGGTAGAATGCTACCTACTGAATCATGCATATGGGCCGATAATGGCCTTGCTTCACTGAATGATGTTCCTTTCAGTCTCACGTGTAAAAAAAGGAAAGTAATGGATTATGCAAAATTCATTATTAAAATTGCATTATTCAGTAAATGTATTTTCTTTAATACAATAGTCAGTGAATAATTTTAAAGCAGACAGATCATTTAAACAATAAATTATATTGGAAAAACACCAAACTTGAATGAACCAATGGAATTTGAGAGCAAAAGAGCAAAATCATGTACATTTATAATATCAATATACAAAATAAACTGCTTGTGACCAAAAAAAAACAACCAAAAATAAGTAAAAAAAACAATTTAAATAAATAACATTTTTAAAATACAGCTGCCAGTAAAGCTATTCCTTTGTGGGTGTAGGTCTTTTATGTTTGGGATGATGTGACTGAGATTCACTATATCCCACATTTATGTGGTCCAGGACCGTTTACAACAAACTGTTTAAAGAACCCATCAGCAGTTAAGTGCTGAAAATTTCTGTGATAGCTCAAGATACAGCATGTCTGCATTGATTGTGACAGTGATTGGCCCAGCAGTGGAATCTGTGGTCAGTCAATTACTGCAGGGAACATTTTCCCCTCTTCCTCTTCATTTTTGTCATTTCTCTAAAACAAGTTTGTGATTTATGATTCCCACAGAATTTTTAAATAAAATGGAACACGTGAAAAAACACGAATCCCACATCCTTTTATTCGTGTGTGTCATTTTTAATGTTTAATATGTCTGTCTGAGCAGTAATGAAGACGGGTGAAGGAAAGCTGTTAAAAAAAGGATGAGCTTTAGAGGATATATGTGTGTCTGTGTATGTGCGCATGCGTGAACATATATTTGCCCATTCAGCTCCCACTTAAAACACATCTGGAAGGGATCAGCTGGAAAGGTTAGAGAAGAAAAATTAAGAAATACTTAAAACGCAATAAAATATTTAAATTGAGCAAGCAGATAGGATGTGCGAACTACACCTCCCTGCACTGTAGGAATGTGGAACAGGAGATTCTGTGGAATGTGTACCCATCGTATTCTCTTCCTGCACTGCTTGTACTCCTTTGCGGTTGTATCTTCCTGCAGAATAAAACCAAAATGCCTTTTACATTTGCTCTGTCGACCCTGGGTTTAATCATTTTTGGCTTTATTTGTTTTTTCTTTTAATCTGAAACAACAACTTAACTTAAACAACTATATGTACATGGGAAATATATGTATATGGGAAATATATGAATTCCCCCAAGAAGCACAGTCATTTTAAATTTTTTTTTTACCACACTGGAAATTGAAACACCACAAAATGTCCATACCTAACTACTAAATAAGAGAAAACACTTATTCAAGAGCTGGCTACAACAGTTTTGTCCAATGAGGAGGAGACATTAGTAGCTGGAGTACAAAATGGACTGACCCACACTGACCACCCAACAGTCTATGTGTGCTAAAGGAAGCTCAGGGTCAAAGGTCTGCATATGTGACATATAAGAATGCTTTTGCAGTCTATTAAATCCATGTTACAGGATATTAAATGTTGTCTTTAGCAACAAAATACTGGTTCCATTTGAGACAGCTGGAATACATTTTGGAGAAACCAAACAGTGTCCTGTATGTTGTTGATGTTTTGTGTGCAAGTGTGGGATTTCAATACTGTCCCAGTTCTCTGCAGACAATTCTTACCTCTCCAAAAATAAGCAGCTACTTTTTCAAAAGGACTTCCAGTGCCTCAGTCTTTCTGACGCTTCAATTCCCCTTAAAATTACCATTCTTAGGTGACTATTTGCATTAGACTTTTCTTTGTTCTTAATTCAACTAAATTATTATAGACAGTGGTGGCATCCTTTGTGAATAATTGTTTCAGAGTTTAATTTCAAACACACAAGATTTGATTTAGAGGAATTTCCAGTGTGTGCCATATCTTTCCTTACACAAACTGATCTTTTGGTTCCTCTACAAATCTTCACTGGCACCACCACTTTCCTTTCCTAAGTAATCAGTTATTTGATCCTCCACAGGGTCTGTCTTTGCTGCGGCATTAAGTTCAATTATTGGGCTGCGAGCAATTTGTAGACAGCTTAACTTACTCTCAAGACCTTTGGGGGAAACAAAATCTTGTCAGATTTTTTTTTGCTCTCTTCTTATTTTTTCTCCCTGTCCTTTCAAACTCACATGCAACTTGTGCAGGTTTAGGAAAGTACTGTACCACTAGGGCGCATATGTTTGCAGTAGACGTGATCAGGTCCGATTTTTGAGCAGTAGGGTGAAATATGGGCTTGTGGATCGTGCCGTTTGCAGCACTTGTTTACTAAATCACTTGCACATTCAGATATCCAACATACAGCTCCTACTGTATTACAGGAAACTAGCACCATAAATGACTTTAGCTACCAAAGATCTTTTGTGTAGGAGACATGTTAATATTAGCATATGGAGGATTTCTTTTTAGTTATTACAAACATACACATAAACACTGATATTTTTAAATGTACAGCTTACAGGCCGTTTCTAAAGTGGAGTAAATAGCGCTTCTTCCCTTAGTGTGACCATCCACTTTATTACAGTTTATCTCAGCCACTTTTCTTCAATTTCTGACAATAGATGTACAAGGAATTGAACAGCATTAAGAAGTAAGAAAACAATAAGGTAATACCCACACTGAGCATGGTTGTACTGTACCTGAGCACAATTGTCCCCTCCTCCCTCCTCCCTCTCCACCTGCCTGGCACTCACATCAGAGGTGTCTCTCTCATGGGAGATGCATGACAGATTATGACAGTACAAGTACAACAATTTGCATGCAATAACTTCTCGGATGATCTAATGATTAAAAGTTTTGGGAAGTAAGAACATCAACAGAGAAACGGTATAATACATTTTGCGCAGGATGTATTTTCAATTTGATCAAAAGAATGAGAAACTGCTCATGTGGTGGGATCAGGTGATAAACCTCATAAATAAAAAATAAATAAATAAATATGTAAATAAACATATATTTATATATTTCATTTTTAACAGAGGGGCCAAACTTGAGAAACTCCTCTTCTTATAATGCACTCCAGGATGCACCCCTACCCCCTTTGACTTCAATAATAGAGACATGGAGGCTTTCTGAGTTTTAACTTAAAAACTGATAAACATTGTAAAAGTAAAATTCATGGAAGAGTTGCTGTATTGGGTTGCAGTAGATATGGAGTTATATACTAGACAGATACATTATAAATATATAATACACATACAGTGTATATGTCTATATATAATAACTCTGTTTTTGTATGTTATACTGTAGTTATTAGGGAGAGGAACAGTTTGTAAAGTCTTTTAAAGCATGAATGCTATAAGTCAATTATTTAGCATCTATCAAAGTCGTGGTTGTACGTGTGATAAATCAGAGGTACAGGTGCCACATATGCCCACATCTTTGTGGCCTCTGAATCTTCATCCTCAGTCTTCTACCTTTTTGCAGTGGGCACAGTTGTTGATATGCAAACTTTAAGGGTGCTTTTATTTCCATTCATGGCAAATTGTGGGATTGGGAATGAAGCTTGTGCATGTGTGTTCATTTTCATAAAACTGAATCGGGCATACGTGCGTCTTTATCTGGTGAAAACACATGCGTATCCATAGTTCCATCTCTGTGCGTACACAGTTTTAGCCATAAAATCGAAACAAAGTTTTACGCATCTGGCCCCAGATGTTTTAAATGTTTAAAGGTGTATTCATTGACCTAAGGCTAAAACAGTTGTTTCAGGTGGTTTCGATTCATCAGCCACACATCTGTTCCTGGCTCCACCAAGAAAAAGGACTTAGCTTACAAAAGTGTGTTTATTTTGGAGCGTGTCCTCTATGTCCTTTCCAATCCTAACAAGTTGTCAAGTATATCCAGCATGCAGGTACATTGTATAGCGCATGATCGCTATTTCAATCATAGAATAAGAAACGTGTTGCCGTATAGATTGCATACTGTAACAATAGGCTACTGTAAATATACGTCTGCTTTCAGAGTTTTCTATTTTGAATTTGAGTGATGTTGCATTTGCAACAAAAAGACCACAATACAATTTTATGGGGTTTTAAGATTGCCGTGTTAAAAAGGCATGTGGGCTATTTGATATAAATAATTCGATGTGAGCATTTCTACACACACAGCAGGAATATGAAACGCTAGTGAAATAACACCATATAGTGAAAACTAACAAGCACAATCAGAAACAGCTGAAAACTGCTGGAATGTCAAATGCTATTCCTCAAGCATGTTGGAACATAAAACTCAGCATAATATCAGTGATGATCAGTGGGCACAGAAAACAAAGAAACTGACAGGAAGGCGAAAATTACTCAACAATAGAGAAGCAATTTAACCCAAATTTAAATTTGCATCCCGAATCTGAGAAAAGCATTTGTGCGAATCACAGATACTCTCAACAAAGCGCAGAGTGCCTAACTTTATGAGTGGGGCCATTTCTATATCACTGTTATTCATTCCTTATCACCACATTATCAACAAAGAGTGACTAAGTGTTTTGTATTATTAACAGCTGAGTTTAGAAACGAAGAAACATTATACTGCTTCCTTCCCTACTTCTGGAGATTTCTGGAGACTTGACATAGAAAGAAATGACAGCTTATGTAATTAGCTGGCATTAAATAAAAACTAACATTCTAATTTGTGGCCATAACTCATGCATGCCTTTATAATTTTATGCAAAAGCATGCTTGATCATTGGCTTTAAATTACTGGACAAATCAAAAATTGATTGAAGATGATTGTTAGAATGAGGGTCATGGATGTGGAAAAAAGAGAATTTGTCAAAGTCAGATGACTGCATCAACAAATGTCTATAGATGATGATGATGAAAAGACTGCATGAAATTGTAGACTTAATGAAAGATAAATCTATTAAATCTATTAAAGACTAAATTTATTCATAATCAGTTCAATGGTTGCTTTGATATGCAAGTCAAGACTTAATGTTAAAAATAACAGTTTATGTCTTAAACAAAAATGTTGCTGCTGAGTTGTTTTTAATACCAGATGAAGATGGAACTAATATGGCTGTGGAAAAAACTACCCACTCCTTAATCATCTCATGTCAGCCTCAACAAACGACCTGAAAGATGACATTCTCCATCACACTGTGCTGTGTGGGCTTTAAAATTGGATTAGGCCAACTTTTTTCTGGGTTCTCCCCTAAAAAACAGCAATTATTTTAGAAGATGCCGATGTAAATTTTAAAAGTCAGAGTTGGAAAAATGATCGGAATAGCTACAGCTAAAGTGGGAACTGAAGACATGTTTAGAGATGAAATGTTTTTTGTTCAAAGACAAATAAAGCTTTCAATCCTGAAGAAAACACCAACAGTATCCTCCCCACAACCACTGCCAGATATTAAATTCTAGGCAATTTAATTTCAATTGATACATATTAGTGATACCTTTTCTATCACAACATAGTGACAATAGGAGAAAAGCAGGAAACATTGAAAAGCTGCAGATGTATTGGTTCCATCTGGATCTTCTCCTATAAAAAAGGTTATTGAGTGTCAATGTTATTTGCAATACGGATGCGTGCTGCTGTGAGTTATCTCTCAATAAATGTATTTTCACATGCAATAAAGTAGTGTCCTATAAAACCAGAGCATGTCTTGACTGGGATTCGGGTAACAATGGACGTGTGATCTTCACTGATGTTGCAGACATTTTGGTGACATGGAATGACTGCTTGATTTGGTCTTTTCTCGAATTAAGTTAAATCACATTCCTTAATCCTCCAGATGTTTTAGGATCCAAATTACAGTTAGGGGAAATATGACTACATCTCCAACTCTCTTGAACTTTAATTTTATTTTAAATTCATTTCACAGCAGCTTATTTACAAATTGCATGTCTCTGCAAATACATTTAGCTTTCTGTTGCATGCACAATGTTTTCCCACATTACCCACAGCCATGACGTCTGTCTTCAATGTTCCCTGAATCCCAGTTCAACCCTAATGATAGCAGCTTTTCAGGCATGGCTCAAAGGACCGTGGCAAGCATCAGACCTCGGGCTTCTGGTTGTTGTTTAAGCTAACACAGTGGTGGAGGTTAGATAACTGATGGCAATTTCTGAAGTCACGCAAGACAACCCCAGTATCTATGTGCTGACATCATCAAGCTGCACCATTGGGGATTTTAAATAAAACTTTACTCCAGCCTTCAGTTGTTTTCTCGTCCGTTGCTGGTCATGCAATCTTGTAACACTGCAGTTCTATACAAATCTCACAAGCTTTTCTCTTCGACGGAAAACCTCTATAAGCCAATTATCCAGCTCTAAACACTGAAACAAAGAATATTTTTGTGGATGTTTCTTATTAAATGTCAGAACTACAGGCGAAATGTGTTGTTTGATAAGTGGCACTGCAGCTTCTACAGCAGCACAAGACTTAATGAGCTTACAACATTTTTCATGGCATTACGCCCATGACATGTTATTATATAGACTTACTGTTTACGCGAATAGTACTCTTTTAGTAGATTGGGTGCCCATATACTGCACCCCCAAAAAAATCAGCAAATAAATAAATAAATATGATTTCTTGTTTTCTTTCGGAGCCTTTACACATTTTTCTCTTTGTATGTTGTAACTTTGCTCGTTCCAGTAACAATTTAAATTTGTTGCTTGGTCTGAATAAATATTCAAGCAAAATGTTACATCTAATAAACATATTCTACATGCTGATTCTATTCACATTGTCCCATAATTAAGGAGCACACATGTGGCCAATGATTCGCTCACGGATTAACAGTTATATGTCGAATACTGATTAAGGATGTGAGTCATGTTTTTTTTTAATCAAAAGCAACAACAACTTTTAATGTATTTAAAAGCTGTACTTTTTTTACTCATAAAATTGGGTAGAAATATTCTGCGTGTCAAAGTAAATGACGCCAGTACTTAAACCCCTTCGTCTAGTACATGTAGACACTTTATGAGCTCCCTTTTCAGTTTCAAGTGTTAATGAACTCATTAGCCTCTGGAATGAGAAAAACACACCAGCCTTATGCAGAGGTTTGGAGGAGACTGAAATGACAGCAAGCTCTTTTACACCACGGAGGACATTACTTGTGATTAACACCCTGGACAGTTCCAGAACATCTGTGGGAGACGTACCACGGTCGAGTGAAACATAAACAATATTGCTCAGAGAGAAGAAGCATGACTGGACCTGTGTAATCCATGCACCATGCAGGGAAAGGGGATGAGAAAGAACAGCAGAGGAGAAGAGGAGTAACAGGAAAAGTTGAGTGGAGAAATTCATAAGGGCAAAGCCAAATCGAGAAGAACTTTATTATCTTCTTTAACTTCTATATATATATATATATATATATATATATATATATATATATATATATATATATATATATATATATATATATATATATATATATATATATATATATATATATATATATATATATATATATATATATATATATATATATATATATATTTGACATATCATTAAAAATCAGGAATTCTATGCATTTTGAAGAATGAAACTGTGATGTTGATGCTTTCCTGCACAACATCTGGATTTTTATTGACAGGAAGAAAATAAATATATTTGGTTATTACAAATCCTTTTCAGCTGCAGGGCTTGTACTCAGCGGAGCGATCGCTTAGGCTAGACTTGATCTGTGTGTGTCTGTGAAATTGGTCAGTTAATTTTGTTTTATCTGGAAACACAATTTTGTCATGACACACCATTTGTGGTACATCAAGAAACAATAGCATTTGGCATTAAGTGCATCCAGCAATTCTCAGTGAATATGCCAATAGTCTGTCATGGGGTTAAAAAATAAATAAAAAATAAAAACATTATTTGTAACATGTTTAAGGAAAAATGGTTCTTGTTCAGCGAGTTATGAAAGTGGTCATTAATACTAAGGAAACTGTTATTGTGATTGTCATGATTTGATGTAAAACAATAGACCGTAAAACTGAAAATTTGTTTTCCTTTTCACCTAACGTATTTTTTATGCAGGCACTGCTGTGTGCTGTGTTTGTTATGTTTTTATTTGTTATGTTTAAATACTATTTTGTGCTGTATTTAATTGCTATTTTAGTGAAAACAGTTATTGTTCACTCCAGTGATCCATTACATGAGCACTCTTGTTGTTTTTGGCCCCATTGCTTGACAATTTTTAGGTAATCTTATCTAGATTTCCTTGGCAGTTTCCAAAAGTTAGAACAAAACCTGCAAACATATTAAGTTTGATAAAGAACATGTGATACGCAAACACTCAACAACAGATGAGTAGAAGGTAATGTCTCTTTTCTCAGTTCAAGTAGATTCACTATCAGCAAAAACATACAAACAGGATCAGCATCAGGCAAACATAACACGGAAAATGAGTGGAACATAATGACTTCGAAAGTAAAAACACAATCCGGCAACTGACTACTGAGAAAAGGGAAGTATTATAGTCCTTTTGATATAGTTATAAATTACAGTGATGCAAATGCTAATCAAGCGGCAGTTCAAATCTAAAACAAAACACCATGTAACAGCTGTGCTGATAATTCTGACTTGTCTGATTATTTACAGCAGATATTGGCACAACTCTAAAAAAAGACAAATTAAGGAAGCAGTGTAGCAAATATACCATTTTATCTCTTTAATTTTTTTGATTTTTATTTTCAGCTGTAGCAAAGATGAGGGAAAACTACTTTATGGTTCTGCCTGCAGCCAACCTTAAACCACATTCATCCAAAGAAAACTGGATCAGATCAGTTTTTTTATTGGACAACTAACAGATATTTGCATTTCTAGTTTGATCCCCAGTAAAATCAGTCAAAACTGAACATGTAGGGAGATTGCATTAACTTTCAGAGGCTTACATTTCACCTTATGTATTTGTTTAATGGGTAGATAGAACTACATTGTAAAGTGGCTGCATGTCACATCAAACCTAATCCATTTACTATCAACACAAAACTCATGTCACATTTTCAAGATCCTCCACTTATATGTGTAAATCATTTCAGATGAGCAGGGATCGAGGTGCTTACATATGCCATATAGATTAAGATTATAAATTCAGACACATGCAAAGTGGAATTTACCTTTATGGAGTCAGGGAAATAAAGGGAGAGAATAAAATAAAATAAACAGTCATTTAAAAGTGACTTAGCGTGTTGTTTCGAGCTGGATACTGGAGGGTATAAAAATGAAAAAAATGATTTAGTGATACGACGCTGTGTGGAATCTCGGCAACAGTCAGCAGCCAACTTGTCGGTTCATGTTTCTTTTTATGATCAATGGGGTAAATGTTAACCAGCGATTATCTCTGCCTTCATGAATTTAATATAAAATCACTGAGAGCTCTTGTTTAATGTTGCACCAACTAATATAGATCATCTTCTTGTGCACCTGCCAGACTACAACTGCAGGTTTATTGCATTGACCTCCATGGCCATGCTCACCTCGAAATACCTCGACCTTGGCTTTGGTTTGTCAGTCAGATAAAGGTGCACCCAGTTATTCTAGCTAAAAATGCTTTGTATTGTACTTTTCTATTATAAATGCAACTGGAAGGCTGGTTATAATATTCCTTTACATCCTGTTACAATATATAAGTAACAAGACCTCCTCAAAGCTGCATTAATTGATGGTTTGGGTTAATCCCAAACGTAACCTGTTTAATTCTGTGAAGACATCGGAATCCTGCAGGTAAAAAGGAGGACGAAAACATAAAATTACAATTTTCCAGGCAACAAGCTTTTGTATTTTCCTTGTAAGACTTTTAAAACTACTAAAACCTTTGATACTTACCAAACACGCTTTAAAAGAATTCCCTACCATTTTTTTTTAGGAAAACAATGAGGCACCACAGGACAGCTGTTTACATCTCTCTAATGTCATAAGCCTGTGAGGAATAAAAAACAGTCCAATTAGCTAGATTCCTTTTTTAAAGAGATCCAGTGTTTTTGATGTAAGTACTTGCTTCTTGATATAAGCACATTATATTGTTTAACAAAAACAAAGCATGTAATAAAGTCAAATATGGGTAACATTTAAAGCATAAGACCCTAACCCTATTTGTGAACCATAACCTCTTGCACATCTGCACACTCATCCATCTACAGCTAAGCCAAGCAGGACAGTTGCAAAAACTACGATGCTAAAATGTGTTTAAATGTGTTTTCAGGTCTTTATTTAATATAAATGTTTCTAAAGTATAACAGGCAAGCCACTCAATAAACAGTACATGCACACAATAGGCTGAATGAGTGATTTGGGAGCATTATAGAATCGTGAAGACAGGAACACGTACAACAGCGTGAAGATACTCAATATTAACCTGAATCTCAATCTGTATTTTCATTTTAGATTTTAATATGTTAATGAATAGTAGTGAAAAGACTGAGTGGTCAAACTCTGAGTTGTCGTCTCTTGTGAATGCTGCAACGTAACAGACAATTCAAATTAGTTATTTTGTATCACGTTGAGAAATGAACACGTACTTTGTGAGTCAGTTATTTAAAAAGAAAGAAGAGAATTTCAACTTAGCATTGCAGATGCCAAATGTGGCCTGCTAAAATGGAGTTTTGAACAAAATTCAACTGTAGCTGACAAGGCTAATATCTATTCATTTTGAATATCTTACTTAGAGCTTAAGCAACATTTCTTGTCCCACAAATAACCTGCACACCGTCTTATCTGGAAAGTTCTCCTCTGAAGGACTACTGTACATGTGCATGGTGAGCCATTTCCGAAAACCAGTCCACTTAACTCTGTTGAGCTTAAACAAGTACATTAGTCAAATTACTTTAGAAAAATCTACTGGACAGTTACAGAGAAAGAAGGTGTACTCATAGGGAATGTAGGGAAGCGGATGCTGCAGTGTGGTTAAGCATCTTGTTAAAGGATGAGCTGAGGATAACTGAGGCTGGGTGCATATCATACAGTCATTAGGACTGCACGTGCACTGGCGATGTTACTCTGGTGATATCACCCTTCTACACCCGTCATTATTAAGGAAAGACAGTGCTGTAAAGGCTGCATCACCTTGTTCAGTGCTCTAAATGCCAAGGGCTTGTTCAACCGCCCTCTGATCAGCTGTGGCATCTCAATCCTTTATATAAAAAAAAATTAATTAAAAAGAAAAAGAAAAAAGAAAGAACAAATCCAAAGATCAACTTTTGCACGGCAGCTTTGAAAATGTTAGTTATCATAAGTTAAGAGTGCAGATATTTGGCCATAAGCTAAAGCATAAAATGTAAGAACAATTCATTCAGAGGAAAAACTTCACTACTGTACTGATCAAATGAATTGCAGAATATTTACTGTGGTTTAGGTAGAGGATTTTAATTGCTTGGAGACTCAATAAAACAAAACAAAACTAATTTCAAAACAAAAACTAAATCAGTTTATTTTTGTTGTGAAACCATATATTTCAGAATACTGCATAGTATTGTATTAGCCTTTAACTGTGAATTTTCAAATCAACATTTCAAAAAGAACCCAGCACATGATTAAGACCCCCCCCCCCCCCCCCCCCCTCTCTAAGCATGCGCATCATGCCCAAAAAACACAATATGGTGAATCACAAGCACTAAATATATTGCGAACCATGGGTGCTGGTAAAAGAAAAACAAATGTCCTCTTACCTCTTCTATTCAGAAAAGGAAAATGTTCCAAATGTCAAATTTCACCACCAAAACCAGTTCAGAAAGGGTTTGAATTGAGACTGCCCAGTGCACATGCCCAGTCACTCTTCTTCTTTTTCAAGGTTGTATAACAGCTGGCATTTCATTACTGCCACTTGCTGGATGTGAGAAGCATCTCACCTCTTACTGAATGACCTCAGTGGTTTGTGGTTAGTCAGTGTGTTATAACGTTGTACAGACAAAGTGAGACATAGCGTATCAGAAAAATGATCATTTTAATTAAAAAATGAATCAAAATTGAAAAATAACGTGGATGACACCCCTACTTCTTTTTCCTCTGTGTCGCATTGGTCAAAATGTCAGTAAGACATTTTTCTGACCACATGGCAAATAGAAATCCACTATTCACTCTCCTTTTAACTGTTTTTACCCTTAAAATAGTATTAATTGCTTTTTCTATTTTATACTTCAAGCATGTAATGTACAGTTTAGTCCACCCAAACAAACTGTGGGCTGGGTTTTATTAAGAAAGACAACAGCTGACATGTTATCCAACCTGGTAAATCTGTATTTAAGATGATGTATTTTTACTGCAATACTTGAATGCATTCATGCAGTAGTTTTTGTGCAACTTGTCCGGAACATTTTTCGGTTTGTTTTCTGTTACTCGTCGGTGCGCGAGTATGGAGCGAATCCTACAGAGGATGAGAAACTCTGCCACTAAAAATGAAGAACTGAGAGACATTGATGAAAGGCAACCTCACTGCATGTTGCAGAAAGAGGCTGGTTATGATCGAAACCTTTTATAACTAAAAGTCTATAAATTTCACTGCAGCATGAACAAGGACACTCCAGTTTTATGAAGTTTAAACAGAGTGTTTGCAATGTCTAAGTCCCACATCTGGAGGCTTCAGACATCTGCTGCAGCCTCGTACATTACGGACTTCTTTTGCTTTCTGGCTCAGGGATGTTATGCCTCAAATTTTCATGACATGACTCTGTCTCTCACCTGTTCTGAGCTAACTTTGGCTAATCTCCTGAAAGTAAAACTTTATCTTTACCGTAATTCAAATCGTACGGAGTAGAGATCAAATTGCAGATGAGTATTTAGAATGCTTTGTAGTGAGTAAATTTAATTTGTTTACTTTGGGGCTTTTCTCTCAGTTGAAATCTTAGAACATGCAGCTCACCTGGTTTAAATTGTCTGAGAATAACTCCAAAGGTTTACTGTATATATCTGCCAAGAGGAGGGGGTATTTCAAATAAAAGAATACAAATTTTATATAAAGGCCTAATTCTTTCTAAATGTATTTTTTCCTAAATTTAAATCTTTCAAACACTGAAAGCTTTAAATACAGTGAGAAGAACTGAACCTATTTTTAATGTGCACCCTATGAAAATGATATCCCTTCAAAGTTTTAATTATAAAAATGGAAATGGCTTGGAATTAATTTTTTAAGATTTATTTCAGTATACAATATATAGCCTTTGCTGTAAAGAGCGACGGGATTCTACATCCTTTAAAAAAAACAACGACAACAACACATGTCTTGCGTGTAGAAAAATAAGGTGATATTCCGGTTGTTCATTTGAAGACCAATATGGCAAACACATGTTGGCAACAGTTAACTCCCTGGGCACGTTGTTTCAAATGTGATCAATCTTTATTTTCAAGTAGTGGGAAGAGTTTCAAAGAAACAGCTTCCCATAACATTTGAGCTACACATACATCTCTTATTTACTTCACAGGATGTCTTTTATTTAAATGTTCTCAATCATAGTGTTGATGTTGAATAAATTGATCTGATGATTAGCTAAATAAAATTGATTTAATAAATAACATGATGTTTAGGACCACTCAGAAATGTATCGCAGGTCCAAAAATTGAAGCTTTGCCTTTTCTTAGTAAACATGGCCTTGATTGTTATTAGAATATACACTAAGGTGGAAATACAGAATTATTTTGTAACTAAAACTCAACTATACATAATATATAGGTATGTGGGCAAATCTAAAATATTACTGTGGCATGTTTTACCAGTTTAAAGATTATGTAAAAATGTCTTTATACAATCACTTGGCCACTTAATAAATCAGCAACACATCGTGAAAATACAAGAATTGCATTTAACACATCAATGTTTTTTTTCTTATTATTTTCTTCCTTTCTATTCAGTAATATAACTGTTAGCTATAAATTCTGAGGGATGCCTTTATTATTGCTTAAATACGTCTCGTGCTGGTTGTGTTGTGAATGTGAACAATTCTGTCAATGACTAAGAGTTTTCTTTTTTCTGTTAAATTGTATCTATCCAGCAAACTACAGTGGAGAATGTAATGAATCATTACAATTACAAAAGCAAGATGCTTTCTCTGAAGAGCTTCTGTTCTAACTAGTTTTGATGCACATTCATAAACTCTGCACAAGTACCAGCTGAGGATAAATGACCAACACGGTCTATTTGCATGACTTTCAGCATGACTCTACAATATGAATAGAATAGAATGTGTTTATGTTTTTGGCCATTCTAAGTGTGAAGGCAACAAACCATATGCTAACAGAATGCATGCTCTATACACATATCGTACGCATTTACAGTTGATCTCAACATTCCTGAAGATGAATGACCTGTTTGTGCTCTCCAGCTGTTCATAGATCGAATCTAAGTTTATAACATGTCATCTATCATCGGCATGGCAGGTATGCCGTGTGTTTGGCCAGGGTGGATTATTGTGTCTGCACTTCGCAAGGACGAAGTAAACAAGACGACTGGTGATGCAATAAACAACAGGCAACAACAGCTCAGGAGATGCCTTTTGTTTACCTATAGAGTTACAGTAAAGTTGCATAGCAGTGATTATCCCTCTAATTTTGAAACGAAAGTTTTCTGTCTTCTGCTGTATGTCAAACACAGCGATTTCTGACATTATTTTAGTACTTCTGACAGTCCAATAAAGTGGTGATGTTATCCTGGAAACAGCGACAGAAAAACAAACTACTGATCCAATTTTTTTCTTCTTTTCTCAAGCTGTATATGTTGTTTGAATGTTAGACTATTTTTAACCCTTTTCTTATAAAACATTTTTTTTCTCTCTTGCTGATATAATATGTATAATATGAATAAACTAGCCTATTAATAAAGCGGCTGACTTGATCTGTTATTTCTTGCATGTTTTGCTTTAAAAGAAATATCAATATTTAACCGTCTGCTGTGACAAACATCTGCTGACTAACTGGTTTATCTCAGTCAAAAATGCAATTTTACTGTCCAATAAGCACCTAGTTAGACATTCAACATCACATAAACATAGGCTGCGGTGGAACTATTTGCTTTGTGAAAAATGTGTAGAGCAAAACTGACTTTGCGTCTGGGCCTGCTCCTCTTCTTTCATCCATTTACATCAAATGTACATTAGCTGAGAGCTGTAAGAGTTACATCCAAAATTGTGTCTATTTTTTTGATTCTTAAAAAAAGAAAACACCACTCCAGTGTTAGATTTTAATTTTACCCAGACTGTCATTTTGATGAAGTAGGGCAGCTGGCGACTGTGGGTACTGCTTGTATAATAATGCAGCACATTTGATTTCGATTTAAAGCTGCCGACAGGATGAAATGCTGGTGAAAGACTCAGCTTTGATAATAAATATTACATTGGAAAGTGCACACAGTACCTTCCTCATACTTTTGAGTTTCCTAAGAATTGAATTTTGCTTTGTATATTTGCTGTATATTTCTGTTGATATTTTGTTCAGAGTCTTTAATTCTATCATGATCAAAACCACGTTCAATAACTTTCTCCCGCAAAGAAAAGACTTATCTCAAGCATCTCAAGATAGGTCATTAAAGCGTAGTGTATGTGTGTATGATAACTGAGATACAGTGTGTACTCTGGACACAATAGCCTGGAGCCATGAGGATTTCTGCACAGATGACTGGAGAGATAATTGACTTTGGAGCAAACCCCAACTGTGGTTTTGTCAGGCAGTCGAAAGGGAACTCAGTGTGGTAAAGAGCTGCTGGATGAGGAGCCTGTGACATGTTACAGCACGGTATGGGACACATACAAAATATGCAAAAATCCTGTTTAACTCAGCCGCACACTTCTAACACATTCTGCAGAAAGAACCTATTGAGACTCAAACCCTTGTGCCAATTGCATTCTAATAACCTCCATTATTAACCGGGAGTTTTTTTTTTCATCTCTACTGCTTCAACTAGGTTTATATAATTGTGACCCTTAAATTTAGTCCAGAAACCATTTTGACATTAAGCTACCTAGCACATTGTCCCTCCTGAAAAGAGCAAACATAAAGTTAAAAAGACTGAAAACCAACTGATTGAAATGAAAGTCAAGGTCCTCTGTGCTCTTGAGGCAGTCTGCATTTTAGAAGAAAATGTAAAAGTCTGAAAAGTATGAAATATGCATCATTATCTTTCCCCTTCATCTTTGAGAAAGACAAGATGATCTTTTGCAATCCTTTTGGAGATTTGTTTTCCCATGTGTGAGACAAGATGTGAAATCTAAACCTGTCATGTACATTTTACAAACTGTGTTGCGTGTAGTTTAAACCATGACTGATTGCACTGCCGTTAAATTCTGCTCTTTTTGATTCATATTTTTTTGGGACAGTAGTGTTATTTTCATTTTTGGATGATGGATATGATGAAGGTCTGTATATCTTTTTCTGACATTCTCACTGTTCTGCACAGTCACAATGTTGGAGTCATAAACCTATCATTAATCATCATTAATCCCCAGGTCTCTCTTTAAACTGGCTGCTCTGCAGTCTACCCTGGAGGTATTACATTGCCCATAACTACACTTGGCTTTTAGGGTACGACAGAAATTATGACCTTAATAAAGTCTGCTGTGCGATATTTGCATGCATAAGCATCTTACAACTAATACGAAAAGACTGTCTGGCTCTGTTTTAGGGCTCTCCTGGGTCGGCTCTTTGGCAGTCAGTGGATGTCTTCATGACTTAATGGTCTATCAAAGTGATTCAAAAATGCTTTAAGAATAAAGTCCAACTGGCCACTTAAGAAGTGCTACTTGTCAGTTACCTTCCCAGTGTGGGGAGATTTCTTCTGATGCTCCAATGGGAGGTTTTGCATTCATCACTTTAAAAACAAATAATAATTACAAGAAAAAACTATTAGCTGCATGCAGGGCTAAGCACACAACATAACATGATTATATTGATCTGAAGATTTCCATATGATCTTCTTTAAATGTGTGAATCAAAGTAATTCCCTACTAGAACGGATAAACTGATAGAAGAGGTACAACGTGTAAAATGATAGGCTCCATAAACACGTTGAAAAGCAAAATGCCTGGAATCCATGGAATCCAACACTAATAACTTACAGAATTGGATGTTAAGCAAATCCCGTCACCATTTGACTGTTCATCACCTCTGCTTTAAAGTATTTCAGAATTTGTACTGCAGTAACACAGTCACTTAAATCTTATAATAGTCTCATAATTAATGACATTTTTAACCCACCGTTTTCTAGCATAATGGACAAATAACAGTGTGAATAAAACTGCAATTTGTATACAAAATGTGAACATTTCTTTTAGACTATTTTTTGCAGATGTGAACTGGTATTAAAAAACACAATCAGCTATTAAATGATGCTGTGTTATTATGAACTGATCACATGGAAGAGCATAATGTGAGAAAACTCCCCCCCACATTTGAAAGATTGTGAAATAAATCTGAATAAGATGTTACTGACAGCTTTAACTTCGGTCCTGTTCTAATATATTTTGTACTGGAGTACTTTTATACTCTTAGCATATTTCAGAGCCTGTACTTATGACATATCCAGGGTGTATGCCGTCTCTCGCTGGGATCGGATCCAGCCCCCAGAGACCCCTAACAGGATAAGCTTTATGGATAATTATGCAGTATTTTCCCCTGGGAAGTAGCTCCTCACACTTCTGTTGAATATAGAGACTGAGCACTTAAGACACCTCTGTTTAACAGCAACTCCTGCGCAGGTTTTTTATGTCTCAGTGAGAATTTGAGGGGGTGGGGCCTCTAAGGCCCGCTGGCAGCTCTGGGGTTTGGATGCAAATATCACGGTTTTGTGACTCTACTTGTCGGAGCTGGATGCGGCTCGACGCAGCAAAGTGGATTTAAAGAGAGCAACTCGCGGGAGTTTCAGTGCTTCACACGCTTCCTTATTCCAGAAGACGACCAAAAAGTCAGACTGGCAAATTTCAGCGGCATACATCCATATTTTTCCATGCACAGTCATAATATTTAATTGGAGGGATTCATTTTTTAATCCGTTGAACATTATGCATCCTCTCCACCGCCTACGAGGGGAGTTGCCTCAAAATTGTGACAGATGTGAAAAAAAGAGAAATTATCTGTCTTTTTAAGTGATGACAGAAAAGTTGCATGGGGGTATCCTGTAGGAGGAGTTTTTTTGTGAGCAAATAAGTAACGGATTTTCCCTTGTAAAAAAGGAAACCGAGTCCCGACCACTCAATGAACAGCACTGCTTTAAGGACTCCGAACAACAGGTAGGCTCACTTTTTTGTTTTAACAGTGATTTTCAAAAAACAAATCTGCATCTACAAATTAGTTTGTGTCAAAGTTACTTTATTCTATCCCAAACTTATTGTTATTATTATTTAAATGATTAATGATTTTGCAACCAGTAACATTGCCCCTTTAAAAAACTAGATTCTGAGCTACACTTTCACTTAGACACAGCTAGAGTCTAAGTTATTCTTTGATTTCCAATGTTACTATTTAGGCAAAGGAGTGAAATAATACCAGACTTAATATTAAACACACACGTTAGACTATAGCTTCTGGTCATCCACTGGAGCTGGATAAATATCAGCCTCCCCAGCTTCAAAGTGATGGGCAGACAGGGAGGGATTCGGAAAAACAACAGGACACTGACGTGACAGCAGAGGTGCAGGACTGGGGAAAGACAGGGATCTGCACTAGATTTTCTGTCTCCTTGAAGAGCAACGCAATGCAAACAGCTGTAATCCAGCATGGTGTGTTGAACTTGGTTCAGCTGACCTGTACAGGATCAACCCTCTGACTGCTGGAGCTGTGCGGGCTTTGAACCTAGATGAAAACGTTAAACAACAGTGTCAGGTGGTGGTTTGTGTGGAGGGGGGTGGCCAGCGACGCTCCTCTCCGAGTGTTTAGTATGTTTCAGCTGCACATTTGACCTCTCACTTCCTGAACTCTCTAAGCCGCAGAGCTGGGGAAGCGATTACCAAAAAGCATCGAGGCTTCTGTGTGTGCCCTGGTGGTGCAGCCTGGTGTTTCTCCACTCAGTTCAGAAAGCTAAGGCGGATGTGCAGCTTATAGATTTAGATAAACTGGTGTTGAGAGCATGAGTGCATACATGAGGATGATGCTCTGTTCTTCTACTGATAGCCTCAGTCAGCACCTCATTTTCTAATTCCCTTTTACTGTTGCATCATCTCTTAATGCTCTTCCCTTTTTGTTTTTCATTGTGCTCTAAGTTGGCAGGCAACACCAGGGATTTTACAAATAAACTGAATGTGAAAGTGCTGAGTGAAGTCACCCACAAAATTCCTGTCGCTTTGTTCCTCGCGCACACAAGCAGCCAGATTCGGGGAGCAAAAAGTACCAATTTAAAAACCATAATTTACCACTATGTCTGTTTTTGGTGTCCGTGTGGCACATACCACTTAAAAATAATTTCAGTTTGAAAACAAGAGGGTTTTGAGGTTAATGTGGGGCCAAGCTGCAGCTGAACGTTGGCTCCAACATTTTTGTCATTCCCATGTACTTTATTTGTCTGCTGTGTCTCAAACTTGTTGCACATTGCAAATGCTACCACCACCTTCTTCCCATTACGTTTGTGTTTGACTGAGGCTTTAGTTCATAGCTCATATTGTACAAGCCGATGATCTTTGTTCAGCCACGAGCAGAAAGTTCATCGACAGGTAGCGTTTCAGCTCAGAGTTGTGGCACCTTCTTGAGTTCAGTGAATACCCAGGGTGGGAGCTCCCTTTCAGTGCGTGAATAATTAATAGATCAAACTTAGAACTTACAACGGGGGCAATTTAATCTCCTGACTATTTGATGAGCAGGGCTTAGGTTCACTGGACTCAGCTGCATGTGGCTGACGGTGAAGAAAGGCTCTTAGTTAAATGGATGAAGGTGCAGAAAACTTACACAATATACAGATGCCACAGTTGCCTGATGAGATGAGTGTTTGTTATGTCCCGTGCTGAATAAAGGGCAGTGCGATGAAGGTGGATTAGGAGTAGAACAATCAGTTTTCTCGGTATGTTAACAGCCCAATCCTGTCTCTTATCTCCATAGCGTGTGAGAGCAGATATGGATAGGCTGAGGTGGGCTTTTGGCAGGTTGCACAGAGTCGTAGGAGTGCCGGGTTATGAAAGAATCTCTTGCACATGTCTTGAGTTACTCAGTGCTGGAAAGGTTGAGTTCTGAGGGATCCAGAGTCTTAGCATGTCCTGTTCTCTAATCATCGCTCTCTCTCAAGTAACAAACAGGTGCTGGAGATGACTGGCTGTGCCACTTTTTTGGCTCTTTTCTGTAAATATGACTTTAGCTCAGAGGTGTTGATGACATTGTGAGTCATTAAACGTTAAGAAGTAAATAAACTTAGTGGTGGGGAAGAGAGTCTGAAGCGTTTCCCAAATAGGAGAAGCTCCAAGTGCTCCCCTGCTCTGTTAGGACCTCTATGTAATTCAGAAAAAAGTGTAAATTATTGCTATAGAATTGCATTCATTGGAAAAACCAACCCCCACACGAGTGTGGATTTACGTGTGTTTCAACAGGGTATGACTGACGTGTCAGAGACGTGACGAGATACTGTGACGAGATACTGTGATCCCTTTAATACCTCTTTACCTAATTTTCAGTCCCTGAGTAGAGAAAGACTCTTTAGACAAGGACTGGAAAACTATATGAGTTCTTACATCATTGTGCATCAGATAAAAATAAAATACCTTACATGTTACTTTGTAACCTTTGTATTTCCAAGTAAATCCTAGTGTATGTGATTTTTATTTTTGTACTTTTCGATTAACAAAGAATGCAATGTCGCTTGCAGAAATGTTTAGACACACCAAATGGCATGGTCTGTAGTGTGATTCAAAGCCACAACCAACAGCCAAATATGGTCCTATTTTTCTTTATTGAGCTGCGAGGGAGGACCTCCCATAGCTAAGATCCGAACATGTTCTACGTGTCCTCTTCACACAAGAGCTGTAAATACAGGCAGCGTATGACACTATCTAAAAAAGATCTCAGCAGTGGATATGACAAAGGCCTTCAGTCTGAGCGCGTGTTGCATTTCCCAGAGAGAGTTGACTACTCTGTATTTTCAAAGGATAAACATGCTCAATTCATCATCCAAGTCTAAATACAGCTTGAAATGCCCCGACCCAAAAGTGGTTGTGATTGTTAGTTGTTTTGTTTTGTGATTGATCCCTTGAATTGGCCGGTCGTGAGTTTAGCTCTTCAGATTACAGAGATCTCTGATGTTAGGATAAAAGTATGTATTACAGTTAGAATTAGTCATTTAGCAGATGCTTTTATCCAAAGCCACTTACAAGTAACTAGCAGACACTAGGGACAACTTCGGGGTTCAGTGTCTTGCCCAGGGACACTTCAGTTTGTAGCCAGGAGTACCAGGAGTCCAACCACTGACCGTGTGGTTCGTTGACGACTGCTCTACTAACTGAGTTACAGCCATATTAGACAAGAATGACAGTTTAGGAACTAGATTAGATATTAATGTTGCTAGTCTGAGTAAGTAAATGTCTGTGTGATATGCTACAGCTTGAAAGTGGTTGGCTTAGCCTATAGCATAAAAACTGTAATCAGATTAAGAATCCAGCTTGGTCAAAAATCCAGATCAAGATTGGATTCAAGAATCCAGCCTGGTTTTGCAGAAAGGCTACAAAACATACTTACAATCGCACCTTTTAAACTAAATTACTAATAAAAATTTGTAACAAGGCCCCAAAAGATCTGGAATATTGCCTAAAAAAGGTTCTAATCTTTTATTCAAGCAAAAGGTCAAAGCAGATTATCTACATTTTAACTTAAAGTACAATGAAAACTATGTATTTGAAATAATAGTTATTATGGTAATTATTGTAAAATGTACAGTAATTTAAAGATAAGTGTTGGTAAAAATGGAGCCGATTTTAACTATTTTATGTGCTCACAGGTGGTAAACCCATATTGATACATCAAGGTTCATAATATTTCTATAATAATGATTTATTTTTGTATTAAAACCAACAGGTGGTATTAATGTTGTGGTTCCATGCATCTTAA